>NC_066585.1:497721149-497936149 GCF_024323335.1 Lathyrus oleraceus
CACCTCCTCTCCCATCATCCAACCCCCTAACTGGACCCTCCATTTCGAGATTATGTGTGATGCTTCTAACTATGCTGTTGGGGCGGTCCTTGCACAAAGAGTTGACGAGGTTGCCCATGTTATTTATTATGCTTCTAGGACTTTATATTCTGCACAGTCTAATTACACCACCATTAAAAAGGAACTTCTAGATATTGTTTTTGCTCTTGATAAATTCATATCATATTTGTTAGGTTCCAAGGTTGTTGTTTTTACTGACCACGCAACTTTAAAATACTTGTTGAAGAAGCCAGAAGCAAAACTGAGATTGATTCAGTGGATGTTGTTGCTCCAAGAGTTTAATGTGGAGATTAAAGATAAAAGTGGAGCTGAAAACTTGGTGGATGATCATTTGAGCAGGATAGAGAGGGATGAAGATCCATTTCCCATTCATGATGACTTTCCTGATGAGCAACTTTTACTTTTGCATGGGGTTACTCCTTGGTTTGTTGATATTGTTAATTATCTTGTTGCTGGTGTTTTTCCTACAGGTGCATCTAGGACACAAATTCACAAACTCAAGAGTGATGTCAAATATTATGTTTGGGAAGATCAATATCTTTGGAAGTTTGGTAGTGATCAGGTAATTAGGAGATGTGTCCCCAATTATGAGATTGAATCTATTTTGCATCTTATTCATGCTTTTCAAGTAGGGGGCACTTTAGTCCTCAAAGGACTACAAGAAAAGTCTTAGACTCAGGTTTCTATTGGCCCACTATTTTTAAAGATGCCTATGAGACCTACCGAACTTGTAAAGAGTGTCAAATAAAAGGTACAACCATCACTCATAAGAGTGAAATACCCAAGCAACCTATGCTTTTTCTGTGAGTTATTTGATGTATAGGGAATCGACTTCATGGGTCCCTTTCATATATCATTTGGTTTTCTCTATATTTTGCTTGTTGTTGATTATGTTTCAAAGTGAGTGGAAGTTATCCCCACAAGGACTAATGATTCTAGAGTTGTTGCAGATTTTGTCAGGTCCAATATTTTTTGCAGGTTTGGAATTCCTTGAGCTATCATAAGTGACCAAGGCACTCATTTCTGTAACCGCAGCATGGAAGCTTTGCTCTTGAATTATGGGGTTGTGCAGAAAGTCTCAACCGCATATCACCCACAAACTAATGGGAAAGCTAAGATCTCAAACAGGGAGATCAAACAAGTTTTAGAGAAAATGATGCAACCAAATAGGAAGGAATGGATCCGCCATCTAGACGATGCACTTTGGGCTCAAAGAATAATTTTCAAGACACCAATAGGGATGTCTCTCTATCGAATTGTTTTTAGTAAGGCATGTCACCTTCCTATAGAGATAGAACACCGTGCTTATTTGGCGGTAAAAAGTTATAATTTGGAGATGCAACAAGCAAGTATTGAAAGAAAACTCCAATTACAACAGCTTGAAGAGCTTAGGCTAGAGGCTTATGAGAGCTCTAGGATTTATAAAGAGAAAACTAAACACTTCCATGATAAGATGATTTCTAAGAAGGAATTCTCTATGGGCCAATAGATCTTACTATTTAATTCCCGCCTTAAATTTATGGTTGGGAAACTTCGATCCAAGTGGATTGGCTCTTTTGTTGTTACTAATGTTTTCCCTCATAGTGCAGTAGAAATAAAAAGTGCATGTACTGACAAAACCTTTAAGGTCAATGGCCAGCGCCTGAAGATATTCCATGAAAGTTCGGTGCCTGAAGATGCACCCTTAGAAGAGCTTTCCTTGGAAAAGTCCACCTACTCTGCAACTTGACCAGGGAGCACCTATTCCTTTTCTATCACTCTTATTTAATAGTTGTCTCATTTTATTAAGGATAATGCATATTTTAAGTGTGGGGGAGGGAACCACTTATTTGTTTTATTTTGTTTATTTTGTTTTCATCTTTTTCTTCTTTATGTTTTTGGTTTTTGTTTGCTTCCTTAAATAAAAAAATTGCTTGCTTTTTCCTTTAATTTTTGAGTTACAATTATGAGTATTTTTTTTAGTTCTCTTGATTAAAGTTTTGTGGTGTGATGTGAAAACTTTGCTGTACATTTTTAGTATGATAGGTAAGACTAAACTCTAAATTATACATCTTTAGTAGTAGGTCATTAACCCTTGTGAGCTTTGAGCCTTATATAGATAACATATAAAAATTCATCTCTTTCTTTCTTGTGTGATTCGCTC
Source organism: Lathyrus oleraceus (assembly GCF_024323335.1). Lineage (NCBI taxonomy): Eukaryota > Viridiplantae > Streptophyta > Magnoliopsida > Fabales > Fabaceae > Lathyrus > Lathyrus oleraceus. The sequence goes on from NC_066585.1 coordinate 497,723,353, forward strand.
ATGTATGTTAGTCTCTAGAACTTGAATTGACTCTTGTTGATGTTGTTGTTTACTTGTGCACACTGATATGATAAAGGCAATTTTGTTTTATTTTTTTATTTTTTATCCAGCTAGCCAAAAAGGTAACCCTGGAATAATAGCATCCCTTATTTGAACCTCCTTGAGCCTATTATCCATTTTTTGTTTAAAACTCATTACAAACCGAGAAGTGAAAAATAATGGTATCACCTTATTCAAAGGGTTAAAAGAGTCTTGTTTAGAGTTGTATGAGGTTGAATAATTATGTTTTTAATATTTCAGAAGTTGACAGAAAATGAAAAGAAAAATATAAAAAGAAAATATAAAAGAAAAAAAATGAATGAAAAAAATAGAAGGATGTAAGTACATACTCCTTCTGAAAAAGAAAAAAAGGGAATAAAAAGAGAAAGGAAAATAGAAAACAGTTGTTATAGAGTTGTTGAAGTGAATGAAATCTTTTATAAATTCAACTCCTGCAGTTTCTTTCAAGTCTCTTTTATCTCTTTGAATTTTATCCTAGTACCCCCTTATGATTTATCTCACCCTTACCTTGGCCACGTTATAACCAAATAAAAGTCCTTTTGATCTTTATGTACATGTATTTCAATTGTGGATGTTAGAGTATTTTCAAGCTTATGGTAGTACTAACTTTCATGTTGTGCTTTGAGTGAAAATAGTTATTCTAAACACTTCAGAGTTGAGTGAATTTTATCCTGTGAGGATCTTACTGCTTTTGGATATACTCTTGGTAATATGTTTTCCTATCTGCTTTGAATGTCACAAGAAGTTTCTCACTAACACCATATTCTTAAAGCTTAGACTTAGAATTCTGCTTGTACCTTGTATCTTAAAAACTTTTGGAAGTGCATGCTCTGTTTTTTTCCTTTCGTTTTAAAATTGTAATTTTGCTCGGAGTGCAAAAGTTCAAGTGTGGGAAAATTTGATCAGTGCATTTTGATGCATATTCTTCTATAATTATATTTAGGCGTTTCTCTAGTTTATTTTGCTTATTTTACTATTTTATTATGTTTTTAGATTTAAGTTCATGTTTTCCTTTAATCTATTTTTGTTTGTTGTTTTCAGTTTTAGCGGTTATTTAATACCTTTTCACTATTCGAATCATAACTAGAGCTACGGGATGCCATTTTGTGGATTCTGACATATGTTGGAAAGCTAAGAGGAAGGACTAGAACTTTTATGTTGAAGCAAAAAGCTGATTCGGAGTGCAGGAGTCTCACATAATTCGTTGAAGTTTCATACTTTAGGAAATAATTTCTTTGGCGTCATTTTTGGGCCGAATTTATGTTTTTCAACCCAGTTTGAGTTATAAATACAACCCTTATTTTCTTAAAAGGGGTCATCCGCGGTACTGTAGCACACTACATGTTATTTACGGTAAACGTTTTTCTTTTTACGATTATGAAGAGGAATTAATCTTCCAGAGTTGCTCTACTGTAATCGAGTTTCCAACGCTTTGAGGTTTTTATTCTATCAATTTAATTTCGTTTCTATTTCAATTCTATTTTATGAAAGTTCATTTGCTTAATCTGTATTTTATAGAATGACTTTGATTAAATTTGTATGACTTCATTCCTAACTGTTAATCGTCGTTTACGTCGCATTGTCGTTAAATTGTGTTTGCAATCGTGTTTGCTTAATTCACGAGTGTATTAATCCGTTTGTTTAATTCGAAATATAGGAATACCAATATATCATATATCTATTGCACTTGTCAATCGATATTGAATCGAATAGATATCGAAGTCGCTTAGGGAATTGGTAGGTAAAAACCAGTGATTAGCCGAAAACCAAAAATAGTAGATTGACTTATTTTATAATCGCTTATTTCTAATCACTTATTTACTTGGTTTTCTTAATCGATCCCTAAACCATAATTCCCCCCCCCCCCCCCCACAAATCGATTTCAGTAGGTTAATAAGAATTCTTGTGATACAATACTCGAGTTGTCGCTTTCGCTAAACTACAGTTTTCTAATTACTCGTTTTGACCCGTGTGCGACAGCGGATCATATGGTAAGAAAAATCACACTAGAGATTACCCTGCTTCAATTTTAAACATGCAACCTATTCTAGTCTTCAAGAGTTTCCTCTTGAGATTTTCATCAAAAATCACGTACTTTTGTACAGGATCAACTCAACAACCTTACACAAATACCTTGAGCTCTTAAAGTGGATCAACCCAACAACCTTAACCAACTTGAGCTTTTTCACATGATATACCAAACAACCTTACACAAATACCTTGAACTTTAAATAACTTGAGCATTTTCACTTGATCAATCCAAATACCTTGGTTTTTTACATAGGTTCAACACAACAACCTTAAACCAAGATACTTAGAGGTTTAGCTTGAAAATTTCAAATCTATTACAAATAAAAAGTGAGCTGATATCTTGAATAAACAAATTCACTAAAACAAAAAGATACCACAACTCTCAGATGAAAATTTTCACTCTTTCAACACTAAGGATGTGACCAGTGAATAAAACTTATAAAATAAAAAGAATATATGAGATAGAAGAGTTGATAACCTATACAATTTGATTAGAGAGAAAAGATATCCTTTATATAGGAAAAAAATGGCTCACAAAGGTAACAATCCATGGAAAAGGAAACCCTAATTTGTGACATCACTTAATCGATTAGAAGGACTATCTAATTAACTAGAAGGAGTTACTCTTGTTCTAATTGAGTAAATGAAGGTCTTAATCTATTAGACAATTGAGTTTTTCTTCTCTAATTGACTAGAAATCTTTTTAATTGATTATGTACTTACCTGGTTTGGTTTTAAGATTTTTTGGTAAAAATATGAAAATTTTAAAATACTTTTGTTTGTGGGTGTGTATTGCCTTAGTAGTACAAGACTTAATCTTGCTTCATTTATAATTAACTAATCAAACTACAAGATAAAACAATAAGTAAAAGATTGGGCAAGCTTTTATAACTTCACAACTTCAAATCCTTCTTGATTTAACTTTGATTTGATCTTTTAACTAGAACTTGAAGGCTTTGACTTGTTCTTTCTTTTTGAATGATGATTTTTATGATTTTATTTTTTCTTGTTCAATTGTCATTATCAAAAAATTTATAAGACAATACTTGAACATCATATAGAACCATATTCTCTCTCTTTTTTAGGATGTTAATGCATCTCATGGAGGTGGTTAAAATGAAAAATATAGATAAAAATATTTGAAGTTATTAAGACCTCCCTCCCAGATAAATAGAGTATATTATACTCTCTTTGAGAATATACTTTCTCCTCCTTATAATTATCAAAAACCAGGATATATATATATATATATATATATATATATATATATATATATATATATATATATATATATATATATATATATATATATATATATATATATATATATATATATATATAGAGAGAGAGAGAGAGAGAGAGAGAGAGAGAGAGAGAGAGAGAGTTAACAAACACTAGATAGAATATATGTATCACATAAGATAAACGTGAAATCACATTCATATGTCATGGAAAAAAGGGGTTACATAATGAAAGAAAAAAACAAGAAAAAGGGAAAAAAATAACAAAAACAATCATGCCAACTATCACAATACATGGAAGAGGATAATTCTAGTTGAGTTATTTCAGCTTATGTGTCGCAAAACCTTTTTTCTCTCGTAGATGCTCCTGTGGTATATGGGTAAAGCTAGCATACATATTTTTAAGGCGTAAAAGGCTTTATCTGCACATGTAAACCAAGAAAAGTTGAAATCTCAAGAAGATCTAAAAGATGCATAATTCCTCATGAACATTTTCGGAAAAATAATGAACCTGAAGAATAGTTGAAGGGTGGTTGGAGATGTTAGTGTCAGGAATGCCACAATTTATTGAATCTTATTAGACAACTTACACACCCTTATAAGATATGTCACTTCTCAAGGAGCATTGGTTATTCCAAATGTTATGACCGCATATTCATAATAGCCATAATATGCACAAAAACAATCGAGCATTGGTTATGTCAAATGTTTTGACCACAAACTCATATATTGATGTTGCAGTGTGTCTTAAAACCTTAAGTGACGAAGAGAAAGAAAATATATATTGATGTTGCAGAAATCAGAAATCATCCTGAAAATCGACAAAGGCGGCGTTGCGGAAGGGTGGCAGCGCAACAATGGGTCCAGGTTCAGCGGGCGGTTCGGTTAGTCGGATCTTGGGTCTAGTTTTCTCGATTCACGTGTATTGGACTTCATTGTTTTAATCCGTTTGTTTATGGGTTATTTTTTGGGTTTGCTATATATCCATTGAGTTTCACCTATTATAAATGTGTATCTCTTACATACTTGTCATCACAATCTTTTGAACTTTAGAACAAAGACAAAGAGAATGATTTGGAATCCTAGTGATAATTATAGAAAAGTTAGGTTAAATTTACAATAGTGTGTTCTTGGAATTTGGAAAATTCTTGGAGATATCTAACGGAGATTGAAATATACTTCTAAACATATTGGTCTTGTGTAATTAATATAGAGAGAGAGTTGAAGAGGTTAGAAAACATTTGGGTAAAAAAATATAGAATTTTTTATTGAAAATTTAGGGGATTATTTTCTTAGAACTCATTTGTAGTCTTTTATAACATCTTTTAGAAGTATAGTGAATTAGATACCTCGTCTCTTTTCCAAAGTAGATCGTTTGATCAAATTTGTAAATAAGTTATAATATTTATTGTCTTGACTTTATCTTCTCCAAAGTTAAATTTATTGCATTGAGAGTTAACTTTTGTTTAAGGTCATTTATTTTAATTGTCTTTGTTTTTGTTCCACACATCAAATTTTTAATGTGATCGAACTCTATAGAATTTTGATGAAATATTTTTAATTATTCTATCAATTTCACAATTTTTTTTCTATTTTCTATTATTGTTGTATTTTCATTGGTATTTCTATTTTATTTTATTTTTGCCTTTTGGTTGTCTATCTTAGTTTGTTTTGCTTTCTTAGTGTTTTTGAGCTAGGCATGACTTGCTATATAAAATCACGATTTTGTTGTATTTGAATATATATATTATTTTACTACTTTGATTTCTTTAAGATACGGTACCACTAAAACGTTAAGATTTTTTAAGGGAGTCGAAGATCCAAGTAGTATATATTTTTTTCTATAAGATTAAAGTGAATACAAAGATTACTCAAATCCAAAACAACAAAATAAGTCTGATTGAAAGTAATATTTTTTCTTAGTTTTTAAAGAGTCTATAGGTGAGCAGATAGAATTGATCAAGATTACTTGTCTCATTTCATTAATTTGAAATAAAGATATTTATACTAATTTTACAAACTTGATTGTAAGTATATTCATCCATAATAGCACAATGAAATTATTATTTTTCAGAAAGCAAGTGAAATATTCTAATGAATAAACCCAATTTCATTACACTAGCTTTCTTCCTTTGGTTCATATGCATTCCAAAACTTACAAAAATTATCAATGCACTGTACAACCATAGGTAAAATCGCCACAGGACAATCATTGTCATGAATGCATGGAATACGGGCTGCAATGTCAAATAAGAAAAACAAATAGTTACTACAAATTGATATAGTAATGTGTATAACATAAATTTAAAAGTGGTGAGAAAAATAATATACTTTCACTGGTAACGACCAAAAAAGGTGAGGAAAAGATGATGAAAGCATAAATAAGCATGAGAATTTGAGTCATATTGTTTCTCTCTTGTGTAAGAAAATATTGATTGCTTTAGAAGTATAAATTCCATGTTTTTTTTTTTACTTTAAATAAATTGTTTTTAGCACTTAGAAGTTATTAAAAGCCATTTATAAAATTGAAATTAATGATAAATGTCTCAAATCAACATGACACGTGTAACCATTTTATTCACCCAATTGATCATTCAACCTTAACAAAGATCTGACAACAAATAAATAATTCTTGATGATCGTCAAAGTTCATTATTTCTTATTATACTTTACTCTCTTTTTTAAACAACATTTTTCAATAAAAAGCACTAGGGATGCTCAAACCCACAATACAACAAAGGAATCCTAAGAAATTCTTCGCCATCAACAACTAACTAGATAAACAAACCAAAGGTAGCACATATCTATATAGTTAGTGTTGAAATACGAAATATCTCTGATCACCGACCATTTCCAAATCAAAAACTTTACAAACCAAACTATGTTATTGTCGCAACCTGAAAAAATACAGTGTGCGAAAAAACAACCGGCGAAAGAAAATGACAGAAGAGTCGCCACCGTGCGTTATTTATCCCAAAGGAGGGAAAGGAAACGCTCGAAGTAAACCTGAAAAGAGAAAAGGAAAAGACAAGGTCTCGCAACCAAATCTTGGGTTCGGGAGTCGGTTATGCGAAGGGAAGGTATTAGCACCCCTACGCATCCGTAGTACTCTACGGGATCCACTTTTGTAGTTCTTGTCTAAAGGGTGTGAGTTTATCTTGTGATGTTTACTAAAAAAGGGGTTAAATGAAAATGACTCGCGCGGATGTCGCATCCACTGCATACGCATCTCATCTGAATATGAGAATCAGAGTCTTCGTAGCTCGGCTAACCTATTGGTTGGGGGGATGTGTGCTCGCTAAGACATCGCGTCTTATGCCTACGTATCTCATCTGGAATGAGAATCAGAGCAAGTCGTAGTTCGACTAACTACGGGGTTATGGATTGGGTTTTGGACGAACGACGTTACTACGCAATCTACCGGATGCTCGACCTTTGGAGACTTACTCGCCTGTAGTAGAAGGAGTAAACGTGTGTTTAGGAGAAGAAAAATCAATGAAGGGTTAGGGTTTGGGATGCTCATGCAAAAGGAGTCCTGGACGAAGGAACCTGTAAAAAAAAACATAAACACACAAAAACATTGCCTCCTATCGAGGTCTTCCAGCTAGGAAAGCAGTAAAATGCGGGAAAAATGTAAAAGTACCACGCGGATAAAGATCCGAAGTAACAGCAATTAGAGGAATGGGAAACCCAAGGATCCTTCCCAGCTAAACACCATCAAAGAAAGTGAGTCAGTACAGGTAATCGGAATGAAACCTCCAGGCGGTATCGCACAAATAAAGTGGAAAACCACGCAAGTTATCCCTGCAAAAGTCATGTGAGCCCTCACAAAAACTCAACAAACAGGTTAGAGACAAAAAAATAGGGTAATCAAGGGTTGCCCCCAAATCAAAATGTAACCACATGAATCATGCCATTAAAATTCACAAAAAAGACATGCATCAAAAGGGTATCAAATTCACCCATAATACCTCATACATTTAGAGCATTCAAATTAAAGGCATAAAGATGATGGATATAGGGCAAACCTGATTGGAGAGCTTGATTGAAATTGAGTTGCACCCGTGAGGCTTACAAAACAATCTTTAGGGTTTATGTGAGGCAGAGGTGATTCTGTGCAGTTGAGTTCCCTTCAGGGTTTGGAGGCTGATCCGAACTCTGTTAGCTCTTCTCTCACTATCTTTTTCCAGCCAGGGTAATAGGAATAGAATTGCCCTTTTGTTTCACTGAAACTCTGAATTTATAACCTGATTTTTCTGGACCTGTGGGCTCAAATGAGAGAGGTCCAAGTCCAAGATTTTTTCTTTTATTTATTTATTTATTTTCGTTTTTCGTTTTTTTTTCGAAACACGTGGGCTTCGCCTAGCGAGCATGACAACTCATGAACGAACCTTTGCTCCTTCAAGATTAACGTTTTGACTGACGAATAGACCCCTGTTGGCAGTAACTTAAGTCTTTCCCTTGTGTTGACTGATCATCTAAATAGAGCCCACAAAGTGTCCTGGATGATGTTCAAGCTTCTTGGATCCGATTCCGATTGCCATGATGAAATGCAAATGCTAAATGACCTAAAAATGAATGCATGCATGAGGTGTAAAGCGTATGCTTCCAGGAAAAATGAAGGGTAAATTTTGGGGTATTACAGCTGCCCCTATTCAATCAATTGGAGACCTGGAAAGAAGATAGCAGCGACTTTCGTGCTTTCGAGGTATCAAGGGATTGAATACAATAAAAGCCCGAAAATTTGCACTGAAGTGAAGTGAAGTAACAATTCCTGTCAGAATCGGCAAAGAGGTGGTCTTAAAAGAAGAATCCGTCTGGTACGATGAGAGTCAGTCTGAATACCAAAAAAGAATGTTAACCTGGATACCAAAATAAATGGTAACACAGAAATAACCATGGCCTGAATGCCGCTCATCAGTCTGAATACTGGAAATGACTTCGATCTGAACATCGGGAGATATGAGATTATTAATATCGGTCTGAACACCGAGAGGCTGGCCTAAATGCCACAAGTTGCGTCGACCTGAACGTCGGAAACTTCTTCGATCTGAACATCGGAAAATTGGCCTGGATGCCACAAGTTGCATTGACCTGAACGTCGGAAACTTCTTCGATCTGAACGTTGGAAAATTGGCCTGAATGCCGCAAGTTGCATCGACCTGAATGTCGGAAACTTCTTTGATTTAAACATTGGAAAACTGGCATGAACGCCACAAGTTGCATCGACCTGAATGTCGGAAACTTCTTCGATCTGAACATCGGAAAATTGGCCTGAATGCCACAAGTTGTATCGACCTGAATGTCGGAAACTTCTTCGATCTGAACATCGGAAAACTGGCTTGAACGCCACTTCGGTCTGAATACCGGAAACTTCATGCCTGTCAGCATCGGCAGAAATAGGGAACGATAATAGAGGCGGCGCATGGGCCAATGACACTTGCTGGGGATAACAAAGGTAAGTCATGAACAGTCTTCAGTCTGAGTACTGGAAACAACTTCTGGGTTATCACTTGGGATACCGAGAATGTTTTATGCTTACATGCGTATGTCTGAATTTTTCAATGGCGTAATGCTCCATGAAAATGGAAATGCTACGCGATTTGGCAGGACGCAATGCAATATGATTCTACATGCAAGGATGCAAAATGCTGGGTAGAATGCCAAGCCGAGGCAAAGGAATCTGCTGGGGAAATGATCACCATCTTCTGGACCCTGGCAAGGCTGCTGGATATGCACAGCACAAAGAATTCTGTGGGGAAATGACCCGCCACACGGTGTTCTAGCAATGACGAAATACCGATATTCTGACTGGGGAGAGAACGACACTGAAAACCTATTGTTGGGGAAAGCAATATTGGTTCTGGCAACCACGATCTACGAGAGATGAATCAGTAGGGGAAGCAAACACCGATACAGTACCGAGGTTCTGCTTCAAGGAAAGAAACCATGGATCTGGCATTGGGATTATCGATCTGGCCTCGAACTCTGAGGAGCAGTCGCTTCTGCTGGGAAGATGCAGTCTGGCACTGTCAACTCCGCTGGGGGTATATAGTCTGACACTGTTAACTCTACTGGGGAGTGTATAATCTGAAACCACCGCTTGGGGGGAGGTACAGTGGTGAGAACCTGCTGGGAATTGAAGAATCCAACGCTCTGATCAGCTCTGCAGGGATAAGATACCGAATTCGTTTGTTGGTGCCGTTGCCGGGGAAAACATTCACGATCATCTGTAGGGGATTTTAAGGAAATGCCCCGAGGGTACCTGTTCTGAATAGACGATCCAAAGCACTTAAAATTTACAGCAATTTTAAATGTTTATTAAGCATGTACCTGTAAAGCTCTTATGTGTCATGATGCAATGTTTATCAAAAAATTCGGACGTCATTTTTGCAAACAAAACAGAAAAATGAAAATGAAAACAGAGATATACTGAATAACATGATTTTATTGATTGAACGGCCTCTGAATAGGCATTTACATCAGGAAGCAATCCCTGGAAAGAGGTAATCGCCCAACAGATAAAAACAGACATTAATCTAATGGCAATGTGAAATGGATTTCTATTGGGTTCCAATTCTACTATGACTTGCTCGTCTTCAAGATCCTCTAGATGATCAGCTTTCTGAAAGAGTGATTGGACTGTTTCCTATCCTTCAAAAGTTTCCAGTCATTGACACGAGATGAGATTCAGAACTACTCAGAACGCAGTCATTCGCTTAATCCCTAACTTTTGCCTGGATCGCCCTTTTCGGGTTTTCAATCCACCGGGATACCCATTTTTGCCTAAGTTGCCTTTTCAGGTTTTCAACTTACCGAGTGTACAATATTTTCACTTTTAATCCCTAATTTTTGCCCGAACCTTTTTCATTTTCTTGGTTTGCCGGGATGCCCATTTTTGCCTGGACTACTCTTTTTATTGTCCAGCGGGTCTATTTCATGCGAAGTATTTTTTAACTGCGTCTGAGTTCACCGGGGAAGTGAAGTTTTCACCATCCATCGTTGCAAGCATTAAGGCTCCACCATCAAAAACCTTGGTGACAATATACAGTCCATCATAGTTAGGAGTCCACTTGCCCCTATGATCTGCCTGAGGAGGAAGGATCCTTTTCAACACCAAATCTCCGACCTGGAAGCATCGAGGACGCACTTTCTGATCAAAGGCTCTCTTCATCCGAATTTGATACAACTGCCCATGACAAATGGCTGCCATTCACTTCTCTTCGATAAGACTCAACTCATTGAACCTTGTCCGAACCCATTCAGCTTCGTCTAACTTGACATCCAACAGGACTCTTAGAGAAGGAATCTCCACTTCAACAGGTAGGACTGCTTCCATACCATACACAAGGGAGTAAGGGGTTGCCCCGGTCGATGTACGTACTGAAGTACGGTACCCATGCAAGGCGAAGGGTAGCATCTCATGCCAATCTCTGTACGTAACGACCATCTTCTGCACAATCTTCTTTATGTTCTTATTTGCTGCCTCAACAACGCCGTTCATCTTAGGGCGATAAGGGGAAGAATTATGATGCTGAATGTTGAAGTTCTGGCACAACTCCTTCATCATTTTGTTATTGAGATTAGAACCATTATCAATAATGATTCTTTCGGGAATCCCATAGCGACAAATGATTTCTTTCTTGATGAATCGGGCAACCACATGTCTGGTGACCTTCGCAAATGACGCTGCTTCGACCCACTTGGTGAAATAGTCGATGGCAACAAGGATGAAGCGATGCCCATTGGAAGCGGTCGGCTCAATCTTTCCAATCATATTGATGCCCCACATAGCGAAAGGCCACGGCGAAGACATCACATTCAAAGGATTCGGTGGCACATGCACCTTATCGGCATAAATCTGGCATTTATGGCACTTCCGAGCATATTTGAAACAATCAGATTCCATGGTCATCCAGTAATAACCTGCTCTCAACAATTTCTTAGCCATTGCATGTCCGCCAGCATGGGTACCAAAGGAGCCTTCATGAACTTCCTGCATTAACATGTCTGCTTCGTGTCTGTCCACGCATCTGAGCAAAACCATGTTGAAGTTCCTCTTATACAGAACATCGTCTTTGTTCAAGAAGAAACTGCCTGCCAATCTTCTCAAAGTATTTCTATCATTGTTGGATGCCCCTGCAGGGTACTCTTGATTCTTCAGAAATCACTTGATGTCGTGATACCAGGGCTTGTCATCAACTACCAGTTCAGCAGCAAACACATACGTGGCCCTATCAAGGCGCATCACGTCGATCTTGGGAGCATGGTTCCAACGGGTCACCGTGATCATGGAGGATAGAGTAGCAAGAGCATCTGCCATCTGGTTCTCATCACGAGGTATATGGTATAGCTTTACTGTTGTGAAGAAAGTCAACCGTTTTCTCGTGTAATCTCTGTAGGGGACCAGAGTAGACTGGAGAGTGTTCCAATCACCATTCACTTGATTGATTACCAGAGCTGAATCTCCGAAGATGTCCAAAGTCTTGATTCTCAAATCAATGGCTTGCTCAATACCCAAGATACAGGCTTCATACTCAGCTTCATTATTGGTGCACTCGAAAGTCAGACGAGCGGTGAAAGGCATGTGGGCACCTTTCGGAGTTGTAATGACAACACCAATTCCACTTCCTCTGGCGTTGACGGCCCCATCAAACATTAAAGTCCACTTTTCGTCTGGATCAGGTCCCTCTTCAACAACTGGCTCTTCACAATCTTTCATCTTGAGGAACATGATGTCTTCATCTGGAAAATCAAACTTCATCGGCTCATAATCTTCAACCGGCTGTTGAGCAAGATAGTCTGACAGAATACTCCCCTTGATGGCTTTCTGGGAAGTATACTGGATGTCGTACTCTGTCAGTACCATTTGCCAACGAGCAACTCTTCTGGTGAGAGCTGGCTTCTCAAATATATACTTGACTGGATCCATTTTGGAGATCAGTAAGGTTGTGTGAGACAGCATGTATTGTCTCAATCGCTTCGCAGCCCATGCAAGTGCACAACATGTTTTTTCAAGCATTGAGTATCTCGACTCGCAATCTGTGAATTTCTTACTCAGGTAGTAGATGGCATGCTCTTTCCTACCTGTCTCGTCGTGTTGACCGAGAACACAACCCATGGAATTGTCTAGTACTATCAAATACATAATCAGCGGTCTCCCTGGGACCGGAGGCACAAGGATAGGAGGATTCTGCAAATACTCTTTTATCTTCTCGAACGCCCTTTGACAATCATCATTCCACCTGATAGCCTGATCTTTTCTCAACAATTTGAATATTGGCTCACACGTGGCTGTTAGGTGAGAGATGAACCTTGCAATGTAGTTCAACCTCCCTAAGAAACCACAGACTTTTTTCTCTGTTCTTGGCTCAGGCATTTCCTGTATCGCTTTCACTTTGGCCGGATCCACCTCAATCCTTTTTCCGCTAACAACAAAACCCTGTAGTTTTCCAGATCTCACCCCAAAAGTACACTTGTTCGGATTAAGCCTCAGCTTGAATTTCCTCAAACGCTCAAACAGTTTCTGCAAATTCACCAAATGTTCTTCTTCTGTCTGAGATTTGGCAATCATATCATCAACATAAACCTCGATTTCATGATGAATCATATCATGGAACAAAGTCACCATCGCTCGCTGATATGTTGCTTCGGCATTTTTCAGACCAAACGGCATCACCTTGTAGCAGAAGGTGCCCCATGGGGTTATGAATGTTGTCTTCTCCATGTCTTTTGGTGCCATCTTAATTTGATTATAGCCAGAAAAACCATCCATGAAGGAGAATACCGAGAACTGAGCCGTGTTATCCACCAAAACGTCAATGTGAGGTAAGGGGAAATCATCTTTAGGACTAGCCCTGTTCAGATCCCGGTAGTCAACACACATCCGTACCTTTCCATCCTTCTTAGGTACCAGAACGATATTTGCAACCCATGGCGGATAATTTGTGACTGCTAGAAACCCTGCGTCCAACTGTTTTTGCACTTCTTCCTTTATCTTGACAGCCATCTCTGGTCTTGTTCTTCTGAGCTTCTGCTTGACCGGAGGACAACCTTCTTTGAGCAGCAAGCGATGTACCACGATGTCTGTGTCAAGCCCTGACATGTCCTGATAAGACCAAGCGAAGATGTCAACATACTCTTGCAGCAATTCGATCAACCCCTTCTTCACATTATCTTCCAAAGCAGCCCCTATCTTGATTTCTCTCTTGGCGTGCTCGGTGCCGAGATTAATCACTTCAACAGACTCTTGATGCGGTTGAATGACCCTTTCCTCTTGTTTTAATAACCTGGTAAGTTCTTCAGGGAGTTTACAGTCTTCATCACCCTCTTCTTCAGCTTGAAAGATTGGATTTTCAAAGTCGAAGCGAGCCATAGAAGAACCGTTATCAATAGGATCCGATGATGTACATCTGCATGAGTGATGGTATGTGCTTATGAGTGTGAAAAAAAAAGAAAAAAGTGGAAACTAAACAAAACATTGCCATTTTTTTTGAAAAACTGCAAAAATAGAAAGATAGGGAACGAAATATTTGAATGCAAAAAGACGTCCTTTATTTATGATAAAAAATGCAAGTGTCACATAGATGAGCCCTACAATGAGTCATTACGCTCTGGCGGAACGTAAGACTTGGATATGCATGAATAAACAAAGAAAATTACTCCTCCAGACAAGTGGCTTGGACAATCTCCTCAGAAGACCAATTGTTGAGAACTTCACCCGGGATTCTCGGACGCACCCAGTTATCGATGTCGCAATCACTATCCCCATCTTCATTGTTGACCGCAGAGACTAATTTGACTTCTCCTTCAATAATGTTAATGTTGGCTCCACCATGCTGGGGCATGGGATTGTTGACGACATTAGGAGCTGGTGCAAAGTTAACGGCCTTCGAATCAATGAGGTCCTGAACTACGTGCTTAAAAGCTTTGCAGTTCTCAATATTGTGGCCAGGTGCCCCAGAGTGGAAGCTACACCTAGCGTTGGCGTCATAACCCACCGGAAGCCTACCAACGGGAGGAGCCAGAGTGTGCAACTGCACAAGTTGTAGTTGTTGAAGACTAGAAAGAAATTGAGCGTACGACATTGGAAGAGTGTCGAAACGCCGGTCCATCGTCCTTGGCCTCGGTTGATATGTGGGTCTGTTACCCGGTTGTTGTGGTTGGTACTGAGCTGGTTGACACTGTGGTTGTTGTTGTTGTAGTGGCGCTGCAGCTGGAATGGTCACATCCGCAACATACGGTTGCTGATGATAGTTCTGAAAGTTATTCCTCTGGTTATCCCTGTTCTGATAAGAAGACATGGCACTTGCATCCCCTTCTCTCCTCTTCTGTCCCTGAATGAACGACTTCTTCACCCCTGATGAGGATCCACCTCCACTTTGGGTCTCGTATGTCCTCGGGTAATTCTCCACCCTCTCTCCGGTAGAGACTACATCAGCAAAATTGGAGGCATTGCAACCCACCAAGCGCTCCAAATAAGGTCCTGGCAGAGTGTTCATGAACATGTTAGCCATTTCCTTCTCCAACATAGGAGGTTGAACACGGGAAGTTGTTTCTCTCCAGCGTTGAGCGTATTCTCTGAAGCACTCATTGCTTTTAAGAGACATATTTTGAAGTTGAGTTCTGTCCGGAGCCATGTCTGTATTATATTGATATTGCTTCACGAAAGCCTCAGCCAAATCCCTCCAGCAACGGATGTGGGCTCTGTCCAGCCTCATATACCATCCCAGGGATGCCCCAGCTAGGTTGTCCTGGAAAAAGTACATAAGCAACTTTTCGTCATCGGAGTATGCAACCATTTTATGGAAATAGGCTTGCACATGGGTCTTCGGGCAAGAGTTGCCATTGTATTTGTCAAATATCGGTACCTTGAATTTCGATGGCACTCTCACACCTGGACCAGCCCCAAGTCAGCAACATCTACTCCTAGAGGATTTTGTCCTTCCACTGCGTTCAACCTCTCTTCCAATCTTCTAAACATGGGGTCCACACCATGACCCATACCAAAGTCTTCCTGCAGCAGGGGGAACTGATCGTCCTGATCATCATGAACGGGCTGTTGACCGGAGGTGACATGTAGGATTGGGATAGGCCCCGGTCCATTGGGTCCATTAGCCTCTCCAGCTGGAGGATCAGTCACCGTCTCTGGTTGAGCAGGGGGATCCCTCTGTATTATCTGCCTGAGCTCTTGTTGTCCCTGAGCCACCCCTTGAACCACATCCATGAATTGATTCATGTGGATTTTCATCTCGGCGAACTCTGCCTGTAGGCTTTCCATTACTCTCTGTTGGTTTCTGCGGGTACCGTACCGGTGAATGCCTGGGTCAGCTATCCTGCTGATGGAACACCAAACAAACTGAGAACACTGTGGCGGTACCTGTTATGCAAGACATTCTAATGAATATGTAAATGAAATGACATGTTTATCAATTCCAAAGGTATTCTACCCCCTTGATTCTAGTCTCTCAATAGATAAACGATGTAAGAAAAAAGACTAAGCCGTTGTTGAGAACCAAGAAAATTCCGACTAGAATCAAGTAGAAGATATAAACCCCACAGAAATGGATAAACATGTGTGAATGATTATGAATGCAAAATGATGTGATGCAAAATGATGTGAATGCAGTGCAGTGGCATGGGAATCAGGATCGCTGTATCTGCTTGAACATCTGTCAGGTTGCATTGTCTGGAGAGAAATTAAGAGCACACCAAACAAAGGTCATGGGATGGATCATGTTATCCTTAATATCAACCATCCATTTTGGTGGATTATAGTTTACACCTTATCAACACCCAAGTTTCATTGATATTAAGGATACCTGATCGGATCAACCATGAATCAAGGGTTTGTTGCAAGTCACGAGCATGGAGTTTAGGTTAAGAACCACCCAAAAGGAGTGTACTAAGGTTTAAACCTGCCAAACATGTTCTACAAAAGGTTCCCATAGTCATAATCCCATCTTTCGGATATTATCGGAGGAACGACTACTCGTATTCCAAAAATATTCTCAAGAGAGACTCTTATGAGTGTAGTATCGCGTAACAATCGTATCAAATATTACACTTGAACGACTTTCGCACTACGTCCTACGAATAGGCCAAGATGGGTTTGGTAAACTAAGGTCCTCGACTTCTAAGGTCTATATTGGAAAAAGTAATGTCTAACCACAACTTACTTGTGTGACATTATTGATCTCAACATGACCTCCACCAAGTGAATGGGCTTGCAAGTCAACTTGCTAAGGAATAACTCCACACAAGTCGACAAGACTATGCCATTCTCCTATCCTAAGTGCACTCGAGTTCGGGTATAGAACTCATCTCACAAAGATCACCAAGCAGCCATAGCCAGCCAACAGATACAACAATGATATGTACACAATGCACTAAGGTAAAGCAGGTAAATAAAAAACTGTACAAAAGCATGAACACCCAATAAACAAACAAACTACAAAAGCTATGAGGGACTCGCTTAGGGAAACCGGGTCCCCAGCAGAGTCGCCAGCTGTCGCAACCTGAAAAAATACAGTGTGCGAAAAAACAACCGGCGAAAGAAAATGACAGAAGAGTCGCCACCGTGCGTTATTTATCCCAAAGGAGGGAAAGGAAACGCTCGAAGTAAACCTGAAAAGAGGAAAGGAAAAGACAAGGTCTCGCGACCAAATCTTGGGTTCGGGAGTCGGTTATGCGAAGGGAAGGTATTAGCACCCCTACGCATCTGTAGTACTCTACGGGATCCACTTTTGTAGTTCTTGTCTAAAGGGTGTGAGTTTATCTTGTGCTGTTTACTAAAAAAGGGGTTAAATGAAAATGACTCGCGCGGATGTCGCATCCACTGCATACGTATCTCATCTGAATATGAGAATCAGAGTCTTCGTAGCTCGGCTGACCTATGGGTTGGGGGGATGTGTGCTCGCTAAGACATCGCGTCTTATGCCTACGTATCTCATCTGGAATGAGAATCAGAGCAAGCCGTAGTTCGGCTAACTACGGGGTTATGGATTGGGTTTTAGACGAACGATGTTACTACGCAATCTACCGGATGCTCGACCTTTGGAGACTTACTCGCCTGTAGTAGAAGGAGTAAACGTGTGTTTAGGAGAAGAAAAATCAATGAAGGGTTAGGGTTTGGGATGCTCATGCAAAAGGAGTCCTGGACGAAGGAACCTGTAAAAAAAAATAAACACACAAAAACATTGCCTCCTATCGAGGTCTTCCAGCTAGGAAAGCAGTAAAATGCGGGAAAAATGTAAAAGTACCACGCGGATAAAGATCCGAAGTAACTGTAATTAGAGGAATGAGAAACCCAGGGATCCTTCCCAGCTAAACACCATCAAAGAAAGTGAGTCAGTACAGGTAATCGGAATGAAACCTCCAGGCGGTATCCCACAAATAAAGTGCAAAACCACGCAAGTTATCCCTGCAAAAGACATGTGAGCCCTCACAAAAACTCAACAAACAGGTTAGAGACAAAAAAATAGGGTAATCAAGGGTTGCCCCCAAATCAAAATGTAACCACATGAATCATGCCATTAAAATTCACAAAAAAGACATGCATCAAAAGGGTATCAAATTCACCCATAATACCTCATACATTTAGAGCATTCAAATTAAAGGCATAAAGATGATGGATATAGGGCAAACCTGATTGGAGAGCTTGATTGAAATTGAGTTGCACCCATGAGGCTTGCAAAACAATCTTTAGGGTTTATGTGAGGCAGAGGTGATTCTGTGCAGTTGAGTTCCCTTCAGGGTTTGGAGGCTGCTCTGAACTCTGTTAGCTCTTCTCTCAATATCTTTTTCCAGCCAGGGTAATAGGAATATAATTGCCCTTTTGTTTCACTGAAACTCTGAATTTATAACCTGATTTTTCTGGACCTGTGGGCTCAAATGAGAGAGGTCCAAGTCCAAGATTTTTTCTTTTATTTATTTTTTTTTTTCATTTTTTTTTTTCGTTTTTCTTTTTTTTTCGTTTTCCATTTTTTTTTTCGTTCTGTTTTTTTTTTTTCGAAACACGTGGGCTTCGCCTAGCGAGCATGACAACTCATGAACAAACCTTTGCTCCTTCAAGATTAACGTTTTGACTGACGAATAGACCCCTGCTGGCAGTAACTCAAGTCTTTCCTTTGTGTTGACTGATCATCTAAATAGAGCCCACAAAGTGTCCTGGATGATGTTCAAGCTTCTTGGATCCGATTCTGATTGCCATGATGAAATGCAAATGCTAAATGACCTAAAAATGAATGCATGCATGAGGTGTAAAACGTATGCTTCCAGGAAAAATAAAGGGTAAATTTTGGGGTATTACAGTTATTTAAGAAACACTTTGCTTCATTAAAAACGATATCGTTTCTAGATTTTTAAATTCCCTAAACCACCGTCAACCAAATAGTGTCGATGTTAACCCTTTTGGAAAGCCTTTTTAAAAAAACTCTCCATCCTAAAAAAAACTTTCAAGATGGTCCCTTTACATAAATCATATGGTAAATCCAAGAGTCAACTTGTTCCCAAACCTTTCTCGACACCGGACAATCAAAGAACACATGATTTATGTCATCATCCTCCCTAAGGCAAAGCGAACACTTAACGTCATCAGGAGAGAATAAAATACCTCGCTTGAGCAATTGGTCTTCAGTAGGCAAGCAATGTACAAAAAGTCTCCACACAAAAGCTCTCACATTAGCCGGAACCCCCGCCTTCCAAATAGTTCGAAACGCTTTGACCTTTCCTCCATACTAATATGATCCTTAGCCTCCATAAAAATATTATAATCTGCACTGGCTGTATAAACGTTATTGGTCCTATTTACCTTCACTACTACTTCCTCTCGGCCTGCATCTATAGAAGAAGAAACTTTGTTTCCCCAACCTACATTGTCCTTACTATCTTCGATTGGCAAAAGAGGCGAAAAAATCTTAAACAACCCGCCAAGTATGTTACTGACAGAAACTAAATCAGTATCCTTGATACCACAGAGCCCCCCAATTCCACCCTGCTTCAGACCACCACTCCATCTCCTTGACAGTTGCCTCTTTCGCAGTACTGAGTAAAAATAAATCCGAAAACAATTTCTCCAAAGTTTTGTCAGCACACCATATGTTTGTCCAGAACCGGATTGAATTTCCATCTCCAATTTTAAAAAGAACAAAACCTGCAAAATGAAACCCTAGGTTAGCAGAAACATACCCAATTTTAATCAAATCCTTCCACCACGTTGACGATGGAGCACTAGATAAAAAACTCTCGTTCAAAACCATAAGAGCCTCACACTCACCGTATCTCGCCTCAATAATTTTCTTCCATAACGCATCCTTTTCTACTAATATCCTCCATTTCCATTTAAATAATATAGCTAAATTAAACTCCTCTAAACTCTTAACTTCAAGACCTCCATTCTTTTTCACTTTACACACCATCTTCGTATTGACCCAATGAATCTTAGTTTTATCCTCCGTTCCTCCCCAAAGAAACCTCTTACGAATCATATTGTTATCTTTCCTAACTTGAATCGGAACTCTACAGAAAGAAAACATCCAAACCGGAAGACTACTAAGAACTGAATTTATTAGAGCAATCCTACCTCCAAAAGAAAGAAACCTTCATTTCCAGAAAACTAACTTCGATTTGAATTTCTCAACGATCACTGTCCAAACTTTTAACCTCCTAGGATTACAACCAACAGGGAGACCGAGGAAAATAAAGGATGAATCCTCCATCTTGCAAGCCAAAAAATTAGATGCATCTAGCAAGAAATGTTTACTAACATTGATACTAATTAACCTACTTTTATAAAAATTAACGCCCAATCCCGAAAACAATTCAAAACCCCTTAAAATTGCTTTAATGCTCCACAAATTTTTCCAACAACCTGATCCCAAAATCAGCGCGTCATCCATAAATTGGACTAAATCAATAGATAACCCCTCACGAACACTATAACCAACAAAGTCTCCTCTAACAACAACATAATTGAACAACTGTGTTAAACCTTCTGTAACTATCACAAAAAGGAAGGGAGAAAGGGGATCTCCCTGCCTTAAACCTATCTCAATCTTAAAGTCCTTTGTCAGGCTACCATTGACTAAAATAGACGAACGACCATTGGAAACACAACCTTCTATCCATCTGTTTACTGTGGAAATTGGTAAACAATGCTGGTCCTCTCTAGGCCTAAAACTAAGGGTTACTTGCAGGATCAACCAGTTGATCCTAAGACTTGTGCTAATGTAACTAGGTAACTCGTTCAATTGGACAGACTATTAACTTTGTGAGAAACGGCTTCTGACAAAATATTGAACAAGCAAAGGTTTTTCCACACAAAATGATGATGCTATAGACTATGGGTGACTCGTGACCGACAGCACTATAACATTCAAAAGACATACACAACGAACGCTCTTTTGGTGAATTCTATTATCCTAATAGAAATAGTGTCGATGACGTAGACGACAACATAAAAGGACAATTCAAACCTAAACGAAATTAAAACAAAGTGTTCAACGGGAAAAATTGAAAAATAAGGAAATTGCATTGAAGTAAATGTGGTGATTCACGTACATTAGCACTCTTAAAAACTCTTGCTTCCTCGCGCTGGGAATGTGAAATTTTTTACAAGTGATTTTGGTACAAAGTGAACACCCCGGAGTTCTATGTGGGACTCCCTATTTATAATGAACTATAGAGACTGTCTACAGGAAAAACTACCCAAAAAATAATTGTCTGTAGACAGATGTCGTGCTACACGATCTAAAAACTGCTCCATATCTTTGGCGCTCGTTCTCCTTGTAACTGCTAGTCATTTTGAATTTCAAACTTATCCCGCTCAGGTATTTATGTTGACACCATCCCCTATGTGTCCGATACGATCAAGAACTTCTCAAGTCCCAATCTCTGGTTTAGTCGAAAAAACGGATTTCGACCCAACTTGCTTCTTCCGTCGATTTCATCTTCTGGTAACTTGTGGTTTTCCCAGCTCTTGCTTATCTTGGACTCAGCTTTTCTTTCAAACATCCCCTTGGTGAGGTATAATCCTTAAATCCATAAGGCGCTTTCATTAATTACGCCTTCAACATGCCTTACTAATTTCTTGTGATAACAAAGTGCCCCCCAGAGATGCCATTTTCGAATGTCGACTTTTTATGAGATAATCGCATCTTTGAGATGTCGAGTTGCTCCTTACCGTTTCCACTTTTACTTGGTGGTACAACTGTTTGTCCCACGCCGCTGACGTCATCTAATCATGACAAACATCTCCTTTTTCTCTCGAGACTCACAAAATCACGTCTCCATCACTTCACGTCTTTATGAAGGAGACGTGTCTCCACCCATGACTGCCCTTTCGCCTCCACGTGTCTACAGATGTGGGAACATGGGTACATGTATCAGAAAAAAGAAAATCAAATGTCCATTTTTTCCTTTTCCTAGGGTTTAAACTCTTATAAAACCCTTGTTTCCTCTTCTTCTTTCTTTTTTTTACTCTTCATCTTTTCCCTCTGCTTCAGCAAACAAAAACGAACAAAACTCCTTTCTTCTTCAAACCTTCAACTTCTCCCATGGCCAGCTCAAACAAAAACAAAACACTCCCCTCCGCTGCGAAGTTCAAGTAACTACTCACCATTGATGGCAAGGAATATGTTCCTGAACCTCCTTTCGCTGAAGAAAAAGCCAAAATCTGGCGTTCTCAGGTATTAATATCTTTCTCCCTATCTAACAAACCTCTAGTATTCTTAGGTCCACTCCCAGAGAATCGTCAACCTGAGATAACTCGGAAAATTTTCATTTTTTCCTACCAGTCATCTTTCTGAACCGCTAGTTTCTTCTCAAAAACCTTTCTCCCTCCATTATGTCGAAAGGAACTTTAGAACTGCTCCTCCCAAGAACTGTCCTAAGTTTTGCGCTTGGATGGATCCTTTAGAGGCAGAGAAAATCGACAACTGGAAACGAATGGGTATATATACCCTTTTGCAGATTGCCCGTTGTGGCCCCCCTCAATCTGTGGCATGTTGCTGGCTGCCCTCCAATTCTGGGGAAGTTTGACCAACTCCTTTCATACAAAGTGTGGCATGATTACGCCGACGCTTTTAGATATTGCTGCCATTAAAGGCCTAAAACCGACCGGCGAAGTCTTCGATTGCGAAGCCGTAGCACCAGTCTCTCTAAGGTTTGACGTTGGTGATTCTCGCAAACCGACATACAATAACTTCATTGATCATCATGCTACATCTTCGTGCCCTATGACCACTGAAGAACCTGTAGCCTTTCTAACTCTTTGGCTGTCTCGCTTTGTGTTCTGCTCTAGATCAATGCAGATAGCTAAACACTTTGCTCTCCTGGAAACTCAACTACACCAAGAGTGTGACATTGCTCTTGGCCAATTAATATTGGCGTCTCTTTACGATTCTTTAACTGAGGTCGTCTGCCAAATCAAACTCCTTGACCCTGAGAACTCAAAAAAGAAGAATGTCTTGGCTCACGGTCCCTTTTGGTTCCTACAATTGTGGCTCAACGCCACTTTTTCTAAACATATAACGTCTCATGGGATGAGAAGGGTCGCGTGTCCCCCAGAAGAGCAACACCTTCTTTGGAAGCGATTGATCCCTCTGACCCCCATCGAAAAAATCTTTCTTGATGTCAAGGTGTTTCGCCTTTTGTTTGACATTATGTTAACTCGCGCCGACTTTCACCCCTCTATGGCTCCTTTCAGTAGTCGGACTAAAGGTCCTGAATGGCTCACCAGGGCTTTCCCTCCGACTAAAGATGAACACAAGAATGAAACTTTTGTTATCTGGAGACGCTTTCTGGTCCCCCAGTTTCTGTCGGCTGTAATATCCGGCGTCAACCCTGGACTAGTTGCTTACCAACCCAACTTGGTAGCCAGACAGTTTGGACTTTGTCAGTTTGTTCCCAAGTCCTTGCTTTCTTCTCTCGACATACTCACAAACATCCTTTGTGATAAGCCCTGGAATATGGTCAAAGAAGATGTTGAGGCCCTTTGGGAAAAACGACCAAGGCTCCATTCCATCCCGTTTCAACCAGCCTTCCTCTGTACCAAAGAATTTGATGATTGATGGCAATTATATCTTACTGCTTACGTTGGTGGTCTTGAGGCCAAATTATCTGAACTAACTCAGGCTCTTGTCCATTTGCAGGCGAAATCAACCAAGTGTAAGGCTCTCCATATCAAACAAATTCAAGCTTTCCAAAAATATTTTCGAGTTGTGTATCGACCTAATAATCTTCGTCGGACCATTTCTGAGGCCGCTTCCGAATTAAAGGAGAAGGTAACCGACAGGATCCCAAAGCTTAAAATCCCTGTTTACGCGAAAGACAAGTATCTTTACGCCCTTCATTTCGGAAACATCAGATTCCCTCCTTTGCCATCTAGCCCATTGGCTTTGGCCTTTGGCTCTTCAATTCCAGATTGGTATTATTGTCCCTTTTTAGACTTGCAAAATGCTTATAAGAAAAAGGCCGACAGAGTGGTACCGACGAAGCATTATCTGCCCAACTACTCAGGGCCACTTCATATTGATCCTCAATATATTAGAGTGTGCGATACCATACAAATTGGTAACACTTTTTTGGAAAGCTGACACCTCTTTTTATTTGGATTCTGTCGCTTACTTGATTTTCCATGTTTTCTTTATAGCAATCCCCATAGACCCTGTGGATCCTGCTTCTGTCGATGAACTTATCATTTCGACAGAAAAGACTCAGTTTCAAATCTGGCTTATTTGCCGTTTTCTTTTACTTTGGTATATATTCTTAACTGTCATTTCCATTCTTGCAGGCTACTCCTGAGAAGTCTTCTGATGATGATGAGCAACCCATTTCCCAAGTTTTGAAAAAATCCAGTTCTTCAGTATGCAACTATATGCAGCAATCTCATTCAACCCTGTGATTTCTCTAAGAAAAACAATGCATGGCTTCTAACCTTTTACCTATGTGCAGGGTCAACCACGTTCGACAGATCTTCCTGTCCCTTCCCCTCAGTCCAAGAAATCCAAAAAACATAAGTGTTCTGTTGCCACAGGACCTGAGGTATTTCTTGTCGGCTTGTCCGATCTTCTGACTAGAATATCTACTTATAACCTATCTTCCTGTCTTCAGCCGACTCAGTCATCTCCTCAACAATCCCACAAATCCAAAGGCCACCAGGTCCATAAAAGGAAGAAGCGTGATTCTCCCTCTAAGGGTGGTGAAGCAAAAAAGAGAAAACAACACAAAGTGCTCACGACTTCCCAACCTGAGGTTGGCGCCGCTCCCAGCACTACCGAGGCTCCTTCTTCTATAGACGCTAGCACCATTGTGGTCGACGCGTCTATCCTGAATATGGTCTCTGATCCAGCTATGGGGACTTAAAAACCGACCAACTGCTGCTATCTTGGAGGAAGGGAATCTGGACATTGTTCTTCCTACATCGACACAGGTAATCACTTGTTTTACTATCTTTTTCCCTGAATTGCTGGACTTTTCTTACAAACCTCCTTTTGCTCTAAAACAGGCCGATGCTTCTGGTGAGCAACCTCACCATGTTGTTGACTATACTCCCATGTCGATGACTTCTTCTCCATCTCACCAAGCAACCTCTATCGACAATGCTGGTGAGTTCACTGACTCCCCTACCCAGACTAGTGATAGTGATTCTGGTTCAGTCACTAGCCCTGCCACGCACACGGATTCCAGTTCGACTAGTTCTGACTCTAGTCTTTCTTCAGCTTCCTTGACTTTGAAGGATTCAAGGGGACAAGGAAATGCTGGCATCACAGAAATCCAGTCTCCTCAAACTGCGTCTCTACCAACTAATTCCCCTTCATCTTCCCAGGCACTGGCAATAAAGCCTTCTGCTCTAGAAGCAATTGCTAGGCTTCGTAGCCTATGAAGATCACATGATGCTTCTTCAGATTATGAGCAATTTCACCAACTCCATTATGAGAAGATGGGTCCGGAAGCGACAAAGGTCAAAGCTTTGATGGAGAGGGTTCGTTTTTACGCCTTGAATCCGGATCTATCCCATGTGCTTCTGAGTGAACCTGTTGTCGGCCCAGAACTCTTGCATGTGCTTTCCCAACTCAAGGAGCTTCACCTTTCTGAGTATGCTAAGTGTGTGATGGCCACATTTTCCCTAACGTTAGGGAAAATGAACACCAGATTGAAACTACAGAGGCCTTTGTGAAGGAGAAATGGGAACTAGTGACGAAAGTCGATGAAGAAGTCACCAAATTGCTGGGAATGATTGAGGAGAAGAAGAAGGAATTGACCCCCAAACAAATAAGAGCTGCTGAGATACGCCTCCAAATTGATGACCTTCGGCATCAAATTGCTACTCTGGCCAGTGAATTGGGGTCAATTACTAAGGAAGAATCCTGTATTGTCGACAAGGTTGTGAAGCCAACCCAAGATACTGTCGAGCAAACCACCACATATGCCTTGGCCGTAGTTGAAGAACTCTCCAAAGTTGAGAAGAAACTTGAACAACTTAGGGTTCAGGCCGACAACTTTGAACCTCAGTCTCTGCACTACAATCTTGAGCTTCAATCATTTCAGTCTACATTCGGCAAATTTTAGCCATTTTTATTTTGATGTAATATTTGAACAATGGCTTTTGCCACTACTTTATTTCCCAGCACTGTGTAATTTTAATTTTATGTGCTCTTATAGCTGGTTTCAAACATAGTTTTCTCCAACCTAATTTATTCGACAGCCATTTAGCCTGTCGAAATCTTGACCTCTTGAAGGAGAGGCCTATACTTTTTTAAGTATTTTCCATTTACCCTCAAGATTCGTCTATCTGGTTCCAACTCTTCGACCTCGTAGGCGTTATTAGAGAAAACCTGCAAAACCTTAAACGGTCCTTCCCAATTTGAGGACCATTTGCCCAAGACTCTATCATTTTACCCATAGGCAAAATCACTCTCCAAACTAAATCGCTGACAGCAAACATTTTGCCCTTCACCTTCTTATTGTAGGCTCTAGTGACTTTTTCTTTCTGCCTTTGTAATGAATCAAAGGCTAACATTCTTTCCTCATCTAACTCGACCAGTTCGTCTACCATCATGCTCCAATAATCTTCAGAAGGTATTTCTTGTTGCCTCTGGATTCTGACTGCATGAACCTGAATCTCTACTCGTAACACTGCATCGTGCCCATATACCAGTCAAAACGGAGTTGTTCCGGTTGCTTCTTTTCGCGATGTTCGACATGCCCATAAAGCTTGATCTAACGTCTTATGCCAATTTCTTGGCTTCTTGCCTACATGTTTCTTTATTAGGCTAATGATCACTTTATTGGCCGCTTCGACTTGCCCATTTGCCTGTGCGTAATATGGGGTAGAAGTCAATAATTTGATTCCCATCTCTTTTGTAAAATCTTGCATCTTTCGACCAGTAAAAACTGACCCTTGGTCGGTTGTAATTGTTTCTAGGATACCAAATCTGCATATGATGTGACTTTGGATAAAGTCTATCACAACCTCTTGATCCACATTTGTCAATGCTACGGCTTCGACCCATTTTGCAAAATAGTCGATACCGACCAAAACATACCTTTGCTGTTTCGATGAAACTGGTTTTATTTCTCCAATCACATCCAATGCCCACCCTCGAAAAGGCCAGGGCTTCACAATTGTATGCAACTCGCTTGCAGGCATATGCTATATGCCCCCATGCAATTGGCATTCCTGACAACTTTTAGCAAATTCAATGCAATCTTTCAACATTGAAGGCCAATAAACTCTTGAGCGCATCAAAAGCCATTTCATCTTCAGTCCCGCTTGATGCACCCCACACGCTCCACTATGTACACTCGACACAGCCACATATGCCTCACTTTCTCCAAGGCACTTTAGCAAAACTCCTTCAGCTGTCTTTTTGAATAACTCATCATTCACCAGGACATAGCTAAGGGCCCTATATTTTACCTTTCGATCTGTCGACCCTATAGGATTACGTAAATAATCGACTAACAGCTTGCGCTAATCATTTTCTCCCCCGTCGTCGACGGTCAGAATTTCAAAATGATATTTATCTACAGCTCCTAACTTTATAATCGACAAATATGATGGTGATAACAATGTTGCTCGTACCTTCTCTCTTACTTGAACCTCTTCTTCATTCTGGTCTTTCGACGCTTTATACCCTGAAGCTTCCTGCGCCAAATCGTTTTCTCTCTGATTCTCTTTCCGTGGTATATGCTGGAGACTTACTTGCTCAAATCTCTTGAGTAGTCTGATGGTAATCACAAAATACATGATTAAATTTTCTTTGACACACCTGTATTCTTTTGATACCTGTTTAATTACTAACTCAGAGTCTCCCATAATTTCTACATTCCTTGCCCCCAATTCCAGCAGAAGTTCAAGTCCTGTGATCAAAGATTCATATTCTGCTTCATTATTTGTGCATACTCCTTCAATTCTGTATTTGAACTCTGTTGGAATTCCATCTGGAGAAATTATGACTCCCCCATCCCAGATCCGTTCTTATGTCTTGAACCGTCGAAGTACAATCTCCATGGCACTGTGTCTACATAATTTTGAGCCATTTTGACCATTGAATGGTCGGCCAGGAAATCTGCCACCACTTGCCCTTTCGTCGCTTTTAAGGGCACGTACGTCAAAGAATACTCAGTTAACGCCAAAGCCCATTTACCAATTCGACTATGCAAAATTGGTTTAGACAACATGTGCTTAATAATATCAAAGTGAGAAGATACATACACATCAACGGGCTTAATATATTATTTTAGTTTGATACAAGAAAAGTACAGGCATAGACATAGTTTCTCTATATCATTATACCTAGTTTCAGGATCATTAAGCATTCGACTAAGGTAATACACAGGTCTTTCGACACTTTTTTCATCCTCTTGGACTAACATACTTTCTATAGTTGATTCTGAAGCTGCAATATACAACCTCATTGGCCTGTTCCTAACAGGAGGGGCCAGTACTGGAGGCTTAGTCGAATATTCTTTAATTTTGTCGAAAGCCTCTTGATGCTCTTCTTGCCACTTAAAATCCTCATTCTTCAGTTGAAGGAGTGGTGAAAAATCTTTTGTTTTACCACTTAAATTGGATATAAATCTTCTAAGAAAATTTATCTTGCCCAACAAAAATTGAAGTTCCTTTTTGGTCGACGGAGGCTTGACGTCTATAATGGCTTTTGTTTTGCTTTGGTTTACTTCAATAACTTTTTTATGCACCACAAAGCCAAGGAAATCACCCGCCTGCACACAAAAAGCACACTTTAATGGATTCATTTTCAATCCACATTTTCTCATCCTTACAAAGGCCTTTCGGAGATGTTCGACATGAGTAAGTCGACAATTTGATTTTATCACGATATCGTCAATGTATACTTGTATGAAATCTTCAATAAAATCATGGAACACTGAGTTCATTACCCTCTGATATGTTGCTCCGACATTTTTCAGGCCGAATGGCATGACAACCCACTCATATGTACCTAAGGCTCCTGGGCATCGAAACACCGTCTTCGGCACATCTTCATATGCAATAAAAATTTGGTTATATCCAGAATAACCATCCAACATACTTAAATATTCAAAACCACCAGCTGAGTCGACCAGCATTTCTACTACGGGCATGGCATACCCGTCTTTGGGGGTAGCATCATTTAGATCTCTAAAATCAATGCATACTCGTAAAGACCAATTTTTCTTAATTACTGGCACAATATTGGCCAACCATTCGACATACCTTGCAGTTTGTATAAACTTTCTTTTGAGGAGCCTTTTTATCTTTGCTTTTATTTTTGCCATGATATCTAGTGCGAAACGCCTAGGCGTCTACTTTACTGGCTTTCTTCCAGCTTTTATTGGCAGTTTTAGCTCTACCAAATCCCTACTTAAACCAGGCATTTTGTTATAATCCCAAGCAAAACAATCCTTAAATTCTTTAAGTAGAGATATTACCTCAGATTTTAACTCTTTGTCGATGTTGGCGTTGATGTATGTTGGCCTCTTGTCGCCATTTTCGCCAAGGTCGACTTCTTCTAAGGGGTCTTGTGGTCGCATCTTTTCTGGCTCCCTTGGATCTTTTTCAAACCCTAAAGGTTCATCGTCGTAAATGCAATCTAAATGTTGCATGTTGATGTTTCCTTTAGTCACAACTGACTTATCTGGAGGCTCTGGTTCAATAGCCAAAATATCTTCTTTCTTTGAAACATAGACTTCGACAACCATGTTTTCTTCAGCCTCTAGGGCCGATTTTATTTTGTTCTCGGCAACGTATGCCGAAATCCTCTTTAGAGCTTCTAGCTCAAACATCATCAGTGACATCCCCCCAGCCTGTCGGCCAGATTTCTGCATAAGGTGGTTCCTCTAAACGTTCCACATCCCAAATGAAGCCATAAGTTTCGTGCAAAGTTAGAGAAACAAAAGCTTCACTCATATTAGAATACACATCTTCAACTGGTAAACAAGGAGAAATATTAGCCAACTTTCTCTCAAATTCCTTCTTGCCGACATTGTTCACGTCAGCCATGAAATAGCCTTGATCAGCTTCAATGTTTTTGACCACTCCATTTTCTCTCCAAATTACCAATCTCTGATATGCTGAAGATGGTATAGCTCCCACACCATGGAGCCATTCTCTGCCGACTAGCATATTGTAACTTGGCTTGGTATCTATTACCATGAACAATGTCGGCCTTGTGATTGAGCCGACAGTGATGTTCACCATGATCACACCCATGGTGCTTTTTGTTTTTCCCCCGTAGTCAGATAAGACTACGTTGTTGGATCTAACATCAGTATCATACTTGCCAATTTTCTTCAAAATATGGTGTGGCATGATGTTAATAGTAGCGCCACAATCTACCAACACTTTGTTGATAGTCACACCTTCCACTTTAGCCCTAATCAATAGAGGTTTCAGATGAATCTTCATAACCATTGTGGGCCTCTCAAAAATTGCTTCTTGGCTCTCAACATAACCATCATTCAGCACAAAGTAACATCTTGGCTAATGTAACGCCATTTCTTAAGCGTCGACATCATCTACCGAATCCTTCACCTCAGTAACGCAATTGTATTCTTCTGGTAGAATTGACACCACGTTAACTAAGATATCCAAACCTGCTTCTGATTCTGAATTGAAGTCATCAGTAACCTCATCAGAACATTTTTCACTTGGTCGACGGACATACTCCCTGATCCGTTCTTTAGCTGTAGTGTCGACCCTCACAACAACTCTCTTTCCAAAATCGACCCCATTAGCCATGCCTTTTTCAGCCATTTCCCTAGCAGCCTCTCTTTCAGCCTGCTTGCGACGTTGAAAACGTCTCCATTGAGTTCTGGACATGGGGTTCTTCCCCAAATAATTTTCTGAAACATGAGTCTTTTTCTCAGACTTGAACTCATGCCTGTAGTTGATTGCTAAACCTCCTCTGGAAGCAGCAACACCTTGTGGGTTTTCTAGTTTTCCCTGAGGCTTGATCCAGGTGCCTTTAGGAGCACTTGCCGATGGTACAAAGCTCTTAGGCCTTGCTTGAGCATTTTCCACAGCTTTCCTTGGGATTATTTCATTCTGGCATGCTCTGTTCAGCCCACTTCGTTTGCTTTTTCTCAATTGTAGCTTTTGGAAATTTTTAGCAGCAACTTTGTCGGTGACATCGCCATATCTAGGGCATAAACAGACTTGTGAACCCTTATTCTTGCAACGATACAGGAAATCTACCAAATCTTCATCAGCCCTTGGATAGATTTCAGCTATCTCGACATCTGGGCTTTCACCAGTTTCCTCTAACATGTTAGCCTCATCATATTCAGTGATCTCGACCATGTTAATCTCGACTAGCTCAAGGACCAGAGCTTCCTCCTGGTGGAGAGGGTCAACGTCGATCTTCATTTTGCGGCCAACATACTTCAACCTGCCTTCTTGAATTGCTTTATGAACCAGATCCCTGAAAAGATAATAATTAGAAGTATTATGACCAAGATAATTATGATAATTACAAAATCCTCTTTTCTGTCTTTGTTCCAATGGTGGTATTTTAGTACCAGGTGGCACCACCATTTGACCATCTTTAACTAACAAATAAAAAATTTCCTCACACTTTGTCACATCAAATGTATAAGTTTTTTAAGGGAATTTTGGATTGTTTTCGATAGGATTTTTCCCTTGTGCAGGAAGTAATGACCGACACTCATAAGTAGATCCTGGCTTTAACTCAGCCACGTCAATTTCTAATTCGGTCCATGAGGCATAATCAGCCTCATAGATTGGATCTGTCGCATCATAATTGATGAAAGATATTTTTTTCCTTCTTAGCCTTACTGTGTCTAACCTTTTCTAACCTTAGCCGTTCGAGATGTCGAACTCTATCAGCCAATTGTGACATACTCTTTACAAAGGTTGGGTCTCGTTTCTTCCTAATGGAATAATCTAACCCCCCAACAGCCATTTGAACAAGTTCATGTTCCGGTACTTGCGTAAAGCACCTAGCCTTTAATGATCTAAATCTATTCAGATAATCGTCAATACTCTCAGCAAACCTTCTCTTAATGCTAGACAATTCTGCCAAACTGATTTTGGAGTGCCCTTCATAAAACTGTTCATGGAACTTCTTTTCTAACTTGGCCCACGAATCAATCAAATTTGGGGCCAAAGAAGTGATCCATGTGAAGGCAGCCTTAGTCAAAGAAGAAGGAAAGTTTTTTACTCTCAAACACTCATTGTGAGCCAAATCTCCCGACTCTGTTAAATATCTGGCAATATGTTCTATTGTCGACTCACCAGATTCTCCCCCAAACTTAGTGTATTTAGGCACTCTCGTTCCTCTAGGTGACTCGGCTTGGAGAATAAATTCAGCCAATGGGGAGGCATATAATGGCCTTTGCAATGTGGCACTCATACCATTCCTAGCCATAATTCTTTCGACAATAGTTGTTAAATTATTTTCCACTGCAAAGTCTTCTTGCCGATATTGATCGATAATTTGGTCAGCATCCTAATGTCGGTTAACTAACACCATATGGTTATGTCCTTCTACTCCTGACTCAACGCCTTGATTTTGTTGGGGTCTAAGGATTTGTCCCTCATGGACTGTCTCATCTTCTGCTGCCCCTATCTCTACTTGAACAGGAATGGTTTGCCTAACCACTTGTGCAATCTGTCGAGACGGTGCCCCTAGGAAGTTACACAAGCGTGTCAATTGATTAGCCACTTGCCTATTTGTTTTAGCAGATTCCTGTATCACAGGATTAAAAACTGTACTCATTTGATTAGTTAACATATTAGCCAACTCATGATTACTATCATCCATTTGATGCCTCAACGCCGCTATTGAAGTATTCGACAGCGACATGGTTCTATTATGAGTATTATTCCTATTCTAAGCATTGCCCTCTTGCGCTAATCCCTGTAAGGAGGGACTTATTTTGAGTGTTGTCTGAAAACAATGATGCACTTGATGTTAACTGATATCCTGGCATTAAGGAATACGGAATTCCATACAGAGGATCTGCGGTGCCAAAGCGAGGCACATAAGTTCTGAACGTTGTCATCGTTGATCCAGAACCTCCCGGTGGAAGTAAAGGAATTGATGCTCCAACCGCACTTGTAGTCGACATCGTTGAGGCTGCACTTATCAACGGAGGCAAAGTTGCAACCTGTGAAATTACTGTTTCTGTAGTGGATAAAGTCCCTTGTGGCACTTCATCCGTATTGGAGTTTGACATTTTCACAGTTTCTTGTGGTCTACTATATAGTTTGCCACTTCTAAGTTTCATGCAATTGCGTAACTACACTAGCACGTGTCCCACTGGGCGTGCCATTTTGTTTACTGTGGAAATTGGTAAACAATCGCTGGTCCTCCCTAGGCCTAAAACTAAGGGGTACTTGCAGGATTGACCAGTTGATCCTAAGACATGTGCTAATGTAACTAGGTAACTCGTTCAATTCAACATACTATTAACTTTGTGAGAAACGACTTCTGACAAAATATTGAACAAGCAAAGGTTTTTCCACACAAAATGATGATGCTATAGACTATGGGTGACTCGTGACCGGCAACACTATAACATTCAAAAGACATACACAAAGAACGCGCTTTTGGTGAATTCTATTATCGTAATAGAATTAGTGTCAATGGCGTAGACAACAACATAAAAGGACAATTCAAACGTAAATGAAATTAAAACAAAGTGTTCAACGGGAACAATTGAAAAATAAGGAAATTGCATTGAAGTAAATGTGGTGATTCACGTACATTAGCACTCTTGAAAACTCTTGCTTCCTCGCGCTGGGAATGTGAAGTTTTTTACAAGTGATTTTGGTACAAAGTGAACACCCCAGAGTCCTCTGTGGGACTCCCTATTTATAATGAACTAAAGAGACTGTCTACAGGCAAAACTACCCAAAAAGTAACTGTCTATAGACAGATGTCGTGCTACATGATCTAAAAACTTCTCCATATCTTTGGTGCTCGTTCTCCTTGTAACTGCTAGTCATTTTGAATTTCAAACTTATCCCACTCAGGTATTTATGTCGACACCATCCCCTATGTGTTCGATACGATCAAGAACTTCTCATGTCCCAATCTCTTGTTTAGTCGACATAATGGATTTCGACCCAACTTGCTTTTTCCGTCGATTTCATCTTCTGGTAACTTGTGGTTTTCCCAGCTCTTGCTTATCTTGGACTCGACTTTTCTTTCAAACATCCCCTTGGTAAGGTATAATCCTTAAATCCATAAGGCGCTTTCATTAATTACGCCTTCAACATGCCTTACTAATTTCTTGTGATAACACCATCCCATCCAAATGCTTCCAAAACCTATTTTCTTCGTCATGAATCTCAAAAAATCCCAATTAACACAAGTGTACGCCTTCTCAAAATCTACTTTAAATAAAATACAATCTTTATTTTGCCTTGTCGCTTGATCCACTACTTCATTGGCCACTAAAATACTGGCTAAAATTTTCCTGCCTGGTACAAAAAGCCGATTGATTATTCAAAATCAAACCACCAATAACACTTTTCAACCTAGTTGCTAACAACTTAGCCATGATTTTGTAAAGACTACCTACTAAAAAAATAGGCTTGAAATCTCCTAGATTAAGAGGATGAGATACCTTAGGGATCAAAGTGATAAAATAAGAGGTAATAGCATTAGCCAGGACAGACCCTGACTCCTCGAACCTTCACAACCCCACGCTGCTTGTTTAATTTCTTCTTTAGAAAAAGGATCTCCCAAGAAGAAAATTTCTACTTGGCTAAGAGACTTCGTCGTGACTCCTTTCAAAATTGGTCTATCCGCTTCAGGCTCCCTGTATTTCATAGAGAAAATTGCCAAATCTCTTCCTTAACACCTGAAACAAAATCAACCAAACCTTCTTCTGAATTAACAGCCCCAATAAACTTCCTTATGACTCTACCCTTAATCACTTTGTGAAAATACTGAGAATTAAGGTCACCTTTCGAGTCCAATTACTTTACTTTTATAAACTTAACTTAGTTTTATAAACTTAATGAAATTTTTATCCTTGTATTTTAATCAAAATAAATTATTAGTTTATCTATTTTAATCAAATAATTGTCTCACTTTTAGCCTACAAAGTGTGATATCCCATATTTTCAATCCTTTTATTAATATTGGTATCAATAGATGTAGTTATCTAAAATCTTGGTAAGCAAATCCCTGATATTGTACACGATGTCACGACCTCGGGGTCATCAAATTATCACACAAACAATATCTGGATTTAAATAATAGTATGATAGAAAATAACACAAACAGTTGTTAACTCAGTTCGATGCAACATCACCTAAATTTGGGGGCTACCAAGCTAGGAAGGAAATCCACTATCACAAAATTAGTTGGAAGTCCTGAACAACCTCAGATTTTACAGACTCCTCACCTAATCTTTACATGTGAAAGTTTCTATCTAAGACACTCTTAGATATGAGACCCCCTCACTTTCCTTACAATAAATTATAACTGAGAAATACAATCCATCTTTCTTAAAAGCTTCTAAGGGATTGTTTGTTACAACTCAATACACCATGTCCAATTTAAGTATCGAGGAGATACTTGAATGGCGCATACAAAGCACAAACACGAAACCCTAATCCTGAAAATATTTTGCACTGCTTCGTTGCATTATTAGGTTTAACACCTCTCTATAAATAGCAGTGGAAAGACATGGGCTTCGGGCTTGATTTGCAGCAGATCCAAGATCTCTGCACAATCTTCTGCAGATTTGATCTCAATCAAATCAGATGTTTCCTAAAATGTCTTGACATCATTACTTCGTAAATAAGTCAAGACATAAGAGTATTTTGCTTTTTAGAAAACGCTCAACATAATACGTAAACTAAATCTTTAGAGATTCTTCAGATAAACCATTAAAGAAACCAAATCTCACAAGATACTTAAGCTAGGTCACATTGCAATGTAGAAATAATATGTCAGGACATGTTATTCAACATCTGCCAATGATACTTGTTTTTCCAAAATGCATCCAATCACAACATGTTAGACCTAATAATCTCCCATTTTGGCAAATTTTGGCTAAAACAATCTTTGCATAGACCAACAAGATTGATGGTTAGAATCATAGAATTAAACCAACAAGTAAACACTCAAAATCCTTTTTCACAAGAACACCAGAGGCAAGCGCAATGAAAAAGAAGCCTCATACTATCTCACATGAGGGCCCTACCAAAAAATTCCTTTTAGACAGGATGTCAGAACAATGTTCCTGGCATGATTAACCCCATCAACCCCTCATTCCCTTTGTAATAGCATAAGAAAAACAAACGCGATCCCCTTGAGTAATAGAATCGGGGCAGAGTTACCCCAAGAGTTACAAGAGTTAATCCCCCTCCATGCACACACATGCCCCCCTCATAGAGCAAGAGGGATATCGACTAAAAATAGAACAACACCACATAACTACATAACTACTGCGTATAACTACTTCCTCTTTTTAGCCGTAAAATTGACAAAAACTTACCAAAGTAACAAAGTTAGCAAAATACAACCAAGAGAGTTTACAATCCAAACATAACCAAGAGCATTTTTAAAGTGCAACAAAAAAAGTCAGGGCACAATCCACAAACCTTTTTTAACCAACACACAAATGAACTATGGAGCTTCAGTCCTCATCACTATTGGTAGCATATTCATCATCACTTGCATCAGACCCATCTTCATTTTCCTTTTCTTCATATTTTCCATCACCTTTCAAGCTTCCTTCTTCTTCAGACAGGGCCTTTATCAACATTTCAAATCTTGCTTTTCCTTTCAGTACATATTTTTATAGTTTCATCCAAGGTCTTACATGTATCTTTTAACTCAGCAAGGATGTCATGACAATGCCTTTGACATGCTTCCCAGTGAACAACCTATAATGTAATGAGAGATAAGGGTACCTTTTGTAGGTATTCTCATAGCTAATTAAGATGTTTGGGTGTTGACTTAGGATAACACCACATATCAAGGAGGGAAAAGCTATTGGCATCTTCACTGCATAAGAGGTAGTATGCTTCATAGTTTGATCAAAGACATGGAATCCAAAGTCAAAACTTGACTTGGTCCCTACAATATAAATAAACTTACCTAATCCTATAGCAATATTGGAAGTGTGATTGGTAGGAACCCAATTCGCAGCTCCAATTTTGTGGCGAACATCATGCATCACACTAGAGGCACTTGCTGACAGTTTCCCTTTCCTTGGCCATTCCTTAACTTGTTTAGCAATAATCTCTCTTTAGATGACATTGTCAAAGACTTCTATTTCATCTTTTTCTTCTTTATTTCTACCCAAGAACCTATTGATTATTTCAGGAGAAAAATCCACACATCTTCCTCTGACATACACTTTTCTAAACTCCTTGCTCCTCTTGTTGTCACATTCCTTAGAGATCTTCACAATAAATTCTTTGACAAGCATATCATAGCACTTGCCAAAACTAGTTACAATTTTCATTAAACCAGCCTCTTGAATCAGACTCATCACCTCTTTGCATTCAAAAGCATCTTTCCCCAGTTCCCTTTCTAGAGCTAATTTTTCTTTGATAAACAAACTTCCATTTTCGACATTCTCCACATAGTGAAAGGAAATGTTGTCAATTGGAACTTTAGGAATATTAGCTGGAATCTTCTTCCTAGAGGCTTTTTTTCTGGAAGTAGAGATGATGTCCTGAATATTGTGTTCGACATCATGGTTATATTCACTAGAATCATAAGGAACTTCCTTCCTCTTCAGGGGTTTCTTCTTAGACGCAGGAGTAACAACCTTGCTCCATCTTTTTGTAGTACTACCACTAGCTCTTTTCCTGATAGATTTGGAGGGTGTGCTGGAGTATTCAATAGCCTGACCTTTTATATTCTTCAATCTTTTAGCTATACCTAGAGCCATTCTTTGACCGATGGGAACATCATCAGAGTCCAGTTCCTCAATATTTACTATGTCAGTGGGTTGATCATTTTTCTCAATAGGGTTTTTATCTTTGTCAGCCAGATCACCAGTCATTTCTTGAGACCTTTCTTTGTCTTTCTATTTTTAAGGAGACAAAGTTGGTACATTCACATCAGATTTATCCATGGGGGTCTCACTATTGTTATCATGTTGGGCCAAGGATGTGGAGACATCCGGCACAACATTAGTCTTGGGGTCAATACCCAACACTTGAGAGATCAACACAT
This sequence comes from Lathyrus oleraceus, assembly GCF_024323335.1. Taxonomy (NCBI): domain Eukaryota; kingdom Viridiplantae; phylum Streptophyta; class Magnoliopsida; order Fabales; family Fabaceae; genus Lathyrus; species Lathyrus oleraceus. Next base: position 497,761,361 of record NC_066585.1, read on the forward strand.
AAATATTCTTATCAACATCGTCTCTGTCCGTAAAGATCATGCTGGATTTACTCAAGATAGTTACAGATCTAGGTTTATTACTGGTTCCAGAGGCTTCAACTGTTGGTGTAAGCCCTAGAGACCAATACTTTTGGTACTTGTATCGAATTATTTATTAATAATAAAAGGATTTTTCTTTATTATGTTTGTTTAATAAAGTCCCTAGAATAGGTAGTGCGTTTAATGTATCAAGTGTGACTTAATCATGAGAGCACATTAAACATAAGGACACTATTCTTAAAGTATCCGTAGTCGAGCTTTAGTGTGAAGTGGGATAACATTAAAGCATTGAGACTATTATGTTTGTAGACTGATGATCACATCTCATGGATCATGGATAAAGAGTTATCAAGTCTTAAACATAGGTATGAATATTAAGAGTAATATTTATATCGGATTGACCCGCTATGAGAATACTATATAGAAAGTTATGCAAAGTGTCATAAGTTATTCTCATGGTGATAGTGGTGTATACCACCCTTCGACCTGAAACCACTATGGACCCGAGATGTAGAGTCGAGTGTTTTATTGCTGATCAAACATTATCCGTAACTGGATGACCATAAAGACAGTTGATGGGTACTCAACGAAGCATGTTGAGGGACATGAGTGACCTAGATGGAATTCTCCCATCCTGCATAACAGGATGAATGTCTAAGGGTCCAATATTGAACTGGACAAGGATGACACGGTCTATGCTTTGTGTTCAATATATACATAAGGGTAAAAGGGTAATTATACACATAAGTATTATCACAAAAGGATTTGTCAGATCACGTGACATTTTCGTGTCTTGGGTAGCAGTGATGTGTTGCTAGATACCGCTCACTATTTATTATGTTAAATACGTGATTTAATATAATTACCAATGTCGCGAAAACCTACAGGGTCACACACAAAAGGACAGATTGATGAGAGATAGAGTAAATAAGCAACACTGTAAGGTACGGTGCACTTAAGTGAATTGTAGAACATCGTAAGATGCAATGCACTTAAGTAGAATATGAAATATGGTAACGTACCACACACTTAAGTGGTTTTGGTATATCATAAGATATGGGCCATATACACTTAAGTGGGATTTTTAGCTTGCAACCCACACAAGTGGTTATATAAATAGAACCCTTGCGCATAAATATTAGGATAGATGAAATTTTGTTTCTCTCTCCCTCTCTCACTCAAAGCCTTCATTCGTAGCAGCTAGCACTGAGATTGAAGGAATCCGTTCGTATGGACTAAGTATAGGCGTTATCACCATTACACGTTCATGATCACTCCTTAGATTTGCATCAAAGGTTTCAATCGCCACAAGAGGTAACGATTCTATCACTGATCATGACGATTCATAAGGATCACTAAAGGAGAAATTTTTTATTTCTGCTGCATTTTGGATCACTATTATCCTTTATCAACATCTTCCATAAAACTTGTCACCACAGGACAATCCTTAGACATTTCAACATTAAGTTCAACACTGATGGGATTAAGATATAGACTAGTTATAGACTGAGGTTTCTTTACTATAGGAGGGGGTTCAGGAGCATTTATATTTCTAGCAGTCATGGAAGGAGAGGAAGAGGTACTTACTTTAGAGGGCTTGCCTTTCCTTGAAGAAGAAGTCATAACCTTTTTCATAGGCGCTGCATGGACATGAACTATCGAGAGGGGAATTGCATCAGTGATGACATCAGAGAGATCTATCTTAGAAGCAATATTTTTAGGGTTTGATTGCTCTTTGGAGTGCTTGCTCGGAGTGGAGACATAAGGTTTAGAAATTTTGGAGGTTTTCGGTATGGACTGTAGAGAGAAGATGGAGAGATAAGAGTTTGTGAGAACAAGGTTGAGAGAGAGAATACTAGAGGTAGCGTGAGAGTGGTTAGGGTGCAGAGTTGGAAAAATAAGGAAAAATTATAATGATAGTCCTTGAGTTTTGTGCACCATTAAATGGAGGGAAGAGAAAAATTGATTTCCATATCTCCAATTTAGTAATTGCTATAATTCTTCAAGCATGCAAATGCCAATTCGCCCCTTAATTTTTCAAACTTATTTGTATCTAAAGCTTTAGTAAAAATATTTGCATGTTACTTCTCAGCAGTTACATGATCAAGAGTAACAATTTTGTCTTCCACCAGATCCTTAATGAAGTGATGACATATATCAATATGTTTAGTTTTGTTGTGCTGAATAGGGTTCTTGGAAATGTTAATAGCACTTAGGTTATCATATTACAATGTCATAACATCTTGTTGGACATTGTATTCTTCTAACATTTGTTTCATCCAAATTAATTGAGAGCAACTACTTCCTGCTACAATATATTCATCCTCAACCGTAGATAAGGATACACTATTTTGATTCTTACTGAACCAAGATATAAGATTATTTCCCAAGAAGAAACACCCTCCATAAGTACACTTTTTATCATCAATACTTCCTGCCCAATCTGCATCACAATATCCTGTAAGAAAGGGGTTTGCATGACTCATTTTGGATTCAGACTGATATCTAGCACAAACTCCTCCAGCAAATGTAATGTCATGTCTACTAGCTATAAGATACAGCAGACTACCAATCATACTCATGTATAGACTTTGATACATATTTACACCTTTTCATCTTTATTCAGATTCAAGTGAGTTGGTGCAGGTGTTCTTTTATGACTAGCATTTCCATGCCAAACTTATTCAATATACTCTTGGCATACTTGCTTTGAGAGATGAAGATAATATCGTCCATTTGTTTGACTTGGAGCCCAAGAAAGTATGGCAGTTCTCCAACAAGACTCATTTCAAATTCAGATTGCATTTTCCTGACAAAATGTTGTACCATCTAGTTCGACATCCCTCCAAACACAATGTGATCAACATATATTTGAGCTATCATGAGTTTACCATGTTCTTCTTTAACAAACAATGTTTTATTTGTTACTTATTTCTTGTATCCATTGTTAACAAGGTACTCAGTGAGCATTTCATACCAGGCTCTAGGTGCTTGCTTTAATCCATAAAGAGATTTCCTTAGTTTGTAAAGATGATCTGGCAAGTTGGGATCTATGAACCCCTTGGGTTGTTCAACATAGACTTCTTCATTCAAGTACCCGTTTAAGAAGGCACTTTTCACATCCATTTGAAATAGCCTGAACTTAAGTAAATAAGCCACTCCCAATAGTAGTCTTATTGACTCAAGGAGAACAACAGGGGAAAAGGTCTCATCAAAATCAACCCCTTCAATTTGAGTGTATCCTAGAGCAACAAGTATGGCCTTGTTTCTAGTTACAATCCCTTTTTCATCCGATTTGTTCTTGTAGATCCATTTTGTGCCAATAACGTTCATTCCTTTAGGCATAGGAACTAAGTCACATACCTCATTTCTTATAAACTGACTGTCATACGGTGAACTGACTTTGTGTGTTTTTGCTTTGGAAAGCAAATGTCGCGGATAGCAAGAGTCGCCACCGGCTTTTCTTTTATCCAATAAGGAAAGGCGGAAAAGAACAGGAAAGACCTTGATTAGATTTTGGGTTCGGGAGGTATGTTATACAAAGGGAAGGTGTTAGCACCCTTTGTATCCATGGTTATCCATGGGCTCTTAATTGCTTGATCACTTATGTTTTTCTTGTCTGAAAAAAGTGTTTGAGAACTGTTTAGAAAATGTTTTGAAAAGAGAGTTTAACTTTGTAATGATTCTTGTACGAATGTATACAAAGTATTTATCTCGTTTAATTTTGAAAGCGGTTTAGAAAAATATAACTTGGCAATGATTCTAGTACGAATGTATGCCAAGTGGTGATTTTCTAATAGATGTTTTGCAAAGTGTGAGGTGTGAAAAGTATTTTAATTTGTGAGTCAGCATTTAAGAGTTATACCTACCCAAGGTCTGTATAGGCATTTCCTATCCTTAGGAGGGTAAACTGTCCTTACTATTGAGAAGTAAGTAGTCTTATCCTTTGGATGTAGGGGACATCGTAGGATCATCGATTGGTCATTGAAGGCAACATTTGTAAGGATACCTTAGCATTCGAAGGGACGATCATCATTTTAATCGTAGGCTACAGTGACGGGCCATCGAGGGATAAAATCATATATTCGCAGGCAACATCCGAGGGACTATGATTTATCTTATAGTGACATGATGATTTAATCGAAGGGTCTTTGCTAAGTGTATCCCCACATTCGCGGGACATGACCGTAATACCGTAAGGCAACAAAGAGAGGGCCAAGATCATGTATTCAAAGGCAACAATTTATAATCAATTAGATAATTAGGATGAATCTCCACAAGGGTATCCCACAAATAAAGTGGAATACCTAGCAAGCTACCTTCTCCGGGAGTATGTGAACCCTCACAAAATTCAGCAAACGGGTTAGAATACCAAGCTAGGGTGCAATCAATAGTTGCACCGAACAAAGGAATCGCAGCAGTAATAATGTCAGGCAAATAATACACAGCTATGATAGAATAGGTCAGATAAGCACAGAACAGAACGAAAAAATCAGCGACTGTCATGTTCGCTACTGCCTCGCCTAGCGAAGGCTTGGCGAACACTCGCTACATGTTCGCTCAGCGATGTGCTAGCGAACGGCTGCGGGTTTCGAGTCTAATGACAGTACGATTTCAGCAAGCTCCAAACCCTATGGCATCCATTACAGAAATTACATGGTTAAACATTCAAGACATCCATGCATACTTAAATCCACATGCAAAACCTAAGATATATTTATAAATTCAACCATAATGTCACATGTAAATTGGGAGCATAAAGTGGTAGTGGTAGTGCAAACCTGTTTGCAATTGAATTGCCACGTTGAATTGGCAGATCACTCTTAGGGTTGGTGTCGGGTTGAGTTGGGCGGAGGTAATCTTTGTGCAGATGAGTTTCCTTCAGGGTTTCCTTTAGGGTTGCTCTGAATTCTCTTGGTTAGCCTCCAGGGTTTTCTGTCTGTGTTTGTATTTTCTTGCTAGGGTTTCTGTCCGTCTGCCCTCTGTCTTTCTGAATGAAGTTCTGGTATTTATAATGATTTTTCGTGACCTGATGGGTTCAGAATGAAGCCCAAAATTTCTGGTATTCGCAAGCTTCGCTAGGCGAGTGGTGCAACGAAGGATTCGCTAGGTGAAGGATTTTGCTCGCCTAGCGAGCAAGCCATTTTAAGTCATTTGCTGGATTTGGCCACCTGTGTGTTGGGTCTTTGTTCCTTTAAGATCAATGTCTTGAAAAATGAGTTGGAGTGCCTTGAAAAGTGTCTTGCAAGATTAACGGGCAAATTTTGGGGTATGACAGCTGCCCCTGTTCAATATTTTTGAACCAGGAGAGTTAGAATGGTATGTACGCCATTCGTGGTCTGGAGGTGGAAGATTATTGAACATTTAGAATGCCCCAAAAATTTGCACTTGTTAATTAGAAGTTAGTCTTGATGGAGATGGGCTTAGAGATGCCATCCAGAAAGTTTGATGAAGAGAGCTTTAGAGGGTGTCGTATATTAGACCATACCTGAAGACATGGGTGCCACACCGGGTCATACGCTAGACCGTATAGTGAGTCATCCATTAGGCCGTCGACTTCACTGGGGATAAAGGATCAGAATGGATCGTACGCTAGATCGTATCTGAGTTGCAGAATGAGTTGTCCATTAGGCGGGTGACTTCACCGGGGATGGAAGATCAGGCCGGATCATACGCTAGATCGTATCTGAGTAGCAGAATGAGCCGTCCATGAGGCTGTATCTGAGAATGAAAGGGTAGTCGTATGCTAGACCACATTTCAGGATGTGTCATATGCTAGGCAGTATCTGAGTAGCAAAATGAGCCGTCCGTTAGGCTGTATCTAGAGAAATGAAGATCAGAATGGATCGTACACTAGATCGTATCTGAGTAGCAGAATGAGCCATCCGTTAGGCTGTATCTGACGAAATAAAGTAGTTGTACGCTAGACTACACTTCGGAATGTACCGTACGCTAGGTAGTATCTGAGGAACAAAGATCAGAATGGATCGTACGTTAGATCGTATCTGCGTTGCAGAATGAGCCGTACGTTAGGCTGTATCTGACAAAGAGTAGTCGTACGCTAGACTACACCTCGGAATGTACCGTACGCTAGGTAGTATCTGAGGAATGAAGATCAGAATGGATCGTACGTTAGATCGTATCTGAGTTGCAGAATGAACCGTACGTTAGGTTGTATCTGACAAAAAGTAGTCGTACGCTAGACTACACCTCGGAATGTACCGTACGCTAGGTAGTATCTGAGGAATGAAGATCAGAATGGATCGTACGTTAGATCGTATCTGAGTTATAGAATGAGCCGTACGTTAGGCTGTATCTGACAAAAAGTAGTCGTACGCTAGACTACACCTCGGAATGTACCGTACGCTAGGTAGTATCTGAGGAATGAACATCCAAACGGGTCGTACGCTAGACCGTATTGGAATAGTTGAAGGAATCATATGTTGGGCTGAATCAGAATGAACCGTACGTTAGGCTATATCTGATAATATTTGTATATGTTGTATTTTCCATAAATGTCTGGGATGGGCTTAAAGATGCCATCATTAGGAGGATATCAGAGTGCTTATCCGAATCAATGCTCATATGGATTATATCTGAAAGATGTATTTGAATCTTGAATGTAATCGATAAAGATGTCCGTCTGAATGGATCTTTATTTTGCCTGTATCAGGAGGATAATTAACCTGAAAAATAAAGTTAGCTTTATGCCATGTCATGATGCATGAGATGTTTTATGCTTTTGAAAATAAATGTGAACATTGTATGCATGCGTATGCTATGAAATGATGTAATGAATGAATTATGCGTCTGAAAAGTTTTTCCAGGGGAAAATAAATCCCAATATTCTGGTTGGAGACATTTGTATTGATGACCCTTTCTTAGTTGGGGATACTTGATTTCTGTCTGATGATAGAAATATTCAACAGAGCCTGGCTGGGGATAGAAGAGATGACCAGTCTGTCTAGTAATGCCAATTTCTTCTGGGAAATAACTGGTTTTGCTGGGGAGTAGGATTAGCAACCGGATTCATTGGAAAGCATGGTTAGACCTTCTCCTCGATCCTGAAGTCTTTTAGTAATTGCTATTTCCGTTTTATGCATGTATTTTTGATAAACATCAATCATATTCAAATGCATATACTCATTCGAATCAAATCAATGGACGTTTATGCAAGCAAAACAGAGAAAGTAAAACAAAAGCATCTTTTTGGAAATAAAATTATGTCGATTTTGAAAGAGGGCCTATAAACAGGCAATTTGTGTACAAGGAGACAGAAATCCTAGTAAGAGGAAATTGTCAAGAAAACGAAGAGAAAGCTATGCAGAAAAAGTCCTATTGATGTTAATTCGACTACGGTCATTATGTCTTCAAGCCTCTCATCTCCTGCTGTCGGATAGAAGCGATTGGCTTGTTCAGTCCCTTTGACTTGGGTGAAGCTGACCGAGAACGGGACATAGTCATACGCTTTAATCCCTAATTTTTGCCTGGACCGCCTTTTCAGGTTTTCAGTCCACCAGGATACCCTTTTTTGCCCAAGCCGCCTTTTCAGGTTTTCGACTTGCCGGGTGTACATTTTTATATGTTTATCCCTAATTTTTGCCCAAACCCTTTTGGTTCGCCGGGATCCCCTTACTTTTGCCTAGATACGTCGACCTAGCGGGTCTCTTTTATGCGTAGTATCTTTTAACTATGTCTGCGTTTACGGGATGTGGGAAGTCTTCGCCGTCCATTGTAGCAAGTATCATGGCTCCACCAGAGAATACCTTCTTAACTACAAATGGCCCTTCGTATGTGGGAGTCCATTTGCCTCTGGGATCACCTTGTGGTAGAATGATACGCTTGATCACCAAGTCGCCAATTTGATATACCTGTCTCTTGACTCTTTTATTAAATGCCTGGGTCATGCGCTTCTGATATATCTGCCCATGACAAACAGCCACGAGTCTCTTTTCATCAATCAAATTTATCTGATCGAGTCGAGTCTGAACCCATTCATCCTCGTCTAAACCTGCTTCTTTCATAATTCTTAGAGAGGGAATCTGAACTTCCACTGGTAAAATAGCTTCCATTCCGTAGACCAAAGAGAAAGGAGTTGCCCCTGTCGAAGTGCGCACTGAAGTGCGATAACCATGAAGGGCAAAGGGTAACATCTCATGCCAGTCTTTGTATGTTACTGTCATTTTTTGTATGATCTTCTTAATATTCTTATTAGCAGCTTCCACGGCGCCATTCATCTTTGGCCGGTACGGAGAAGAGTTATGGTACCTTATTTTGAACTGCGTGCAGAGTTCAGTAATCATCTTGTTGTTCAAATTAGTACCATTATCAGTGATAACTCTTTCAGGGATGCCATACCGACAAATGAGACTATTCTTGATGAACCGTGCCACCACATTCTTGGTGATAGAAGCAAATGAGGCTGCCTCTACCCACTTCGTAAAGTAATCAATAGCAACAAGAATGAAACGATGTCCATTAGAAGCAATAGGTTTAATCTCTCCAATCATATCAATGCCCCACATTGCAAAGGGCCAAGGTGCTGTCAATACGTTCAATGGAGCAGGAGGTACATGTACTTTGTCCGCATAGATCTGGCACTTGTGACAAGTTCTGGAGTGATGGTGGCAATCAGCCTCCATGGTAGACCAATAATACCCTGATCTCAGAATCTTCTTGGCCATCGTATGTCCACTAGAATGAGTCCCAAAAACACCGTCATGTATGTCTTCCATAATCTTTTCTGCTTCCCTTTTATCCACACAGCGAAGCAAAGTCGAATCATGATTACGTTTGTATAATACCCCATTACTCAAAAAGAATTTAGCGGAGAACTTCCTCAGAAATTTTCTGTCGTTGATGGATGCCCCTTCAGGGTATTCCTGAGTTTCTAAATATCTTTTTACTTCGTGGAACCAAGGTTTCTCTTCTACTTCATCAGCATTATGTTCATAACAATATGCTGGTTCATCTAATCGTTCAATGGTGATCATGGGAGCTTCATCATCCCATCTGACCCTGAACATAGATAACATGGTAGCCAATGCGTCTGCCAACTGATTCTCTTCTCGTGGAATATGTTCGAATGTAATCTCTTCAAAGTATGGGATTAATGTCAACACCCGCTCTCGATAAGGGATGAGATTCGGATGTTTAGTGTCCCATTCTCCTTTGATATGACTGATTACTAATGTTGAGTCTCCGTACACACTCAAAAACTTGATTCTTAGGTCTATAGCAGCTCTGAGTCCCAAAATACATGCTTCATACTCAGCCATATTATTGGTACAATCAAAATATAGTCTAGCAGTGAAAGGCGTATGGCAACCCTTGGGGGAAATAATTACAACACCAACACCATTGCCCAATGCATTAGAAGATCCATCAAAAACCATAGTCCATCGGGATCCCAGTTCGGGTCCTTCATCCGGTCCAGGTTCTTCATAATCAGTAACAAGCATGACATCCTCATCTGGGAACTCAAAATTTATAGATTGGTAATCATCAACTGCTTGATGAGCCAAATGATCAGCTAACACGCTTCCTTTGATTGCTTTCTGAGTAGTGTATTGGATATCATACTCTGTTAAAATCATCTGCCACCTTGCTATTCTTCCGGAGAGGGCAGGTTTCTCAAATATATATTTGATAGGATCCATCTTAGAAATCAATAAAGTGGTATGATTCAACATATACTGTCTTAGTCGGCGAGCAGCCCAAGCCAAAGCGCAGCAAGTTTTCTCAAGCAGTGAGTATCTTGTTTCACAGTCGGTAAACTTTTTGCTAAGGTAGTATATGGCGTGCTCTTTTCGACCAGACTCGTCATGTTGCCCCAACACACACCCCATTGAATTTTCTAACACGGTCAAATACATGATTAGAGGTCTTCCTTCAACTGGTGGCATCAGAATTGGAGGTTCTTGGAGATACTTCTTGATTTTGTCAAAAGCTTCTTGACATTCATCATTCCATATCATCTCTTGATTTTTCCTCAGTAATTTGAAGATGGGTTTGTAGGTAGCAGTCAAATGGGAGATAAATCGGGCAATGTAATTCAAGCGTCCCAAGAAACCTCTGACTTCTTTATCTGTACGGGGAACTGGCATTTCTTGAATAGCTCTCACCTTAGCCGGGTCAACCTCGATGCCTTTACTACTGACAATAAAGCCCAAGAGTTTACCGGATCTTACTCCAAAGGTGCATTTGTTCGGGTTCAATCTCAACTTGTACCTCTTCAACCTCTCAAATAGTTTGTATAAATGATCGAGATGTTCTTCTTCAGTATGAGATCTGGCTATCATGTCATCCACATATACCTCTATTTCATGATGGATCATATCATGGAACAAAACCATCATAGCACGCTGGTATGTTGCCCCTGCATTCTTTAAACCGAATGGCATTACTTTGTAACAGAAAGTGCCCCATTGCGTCACAAATGTAGTTTTCTCCATGTCCTCGGGTGCCATCTTAATCTGGTTATAACCTGAGAATCCATCCATGAATGAGAATACCTTGTGCTGAGCGGTGTTATCTACCAGAACGTCAATGTGCGGAAGTGGAAAGTCATCTTTGGGACTCGCTTTATTCAAATCTCTGTAATCTACACACATTCGCACCTTACCATCCTTCTTTGGCACTGGTACCACATTAGCAACCCATTGAGGATAAGAAGTAACAGCCAGAAAGCCTGCATCAAATTGTTTCATAACCTCGACTTTGATTTTCTCAGACATTTCAGGACGCATGCGACGAACCTTTTGCTTAACAGGACGACAATCTTCCTTCATTGGCAAACGATGCACTACTATGTCAGTATCCAGTCCTGGCATGTCTTCATAAGACCAAGCAAAAATCTCTATATAGTCATGTAACATCTGAATCAATCTTTCTTTGACGCTGTTTTCCAAGCCTGCTCCTATTTTGACTTCTCTCTTGTCTACTTCGGTACCTAGATTTACAGTCTCAACTGATTCCTCATGCGACTGTATAGTCTTTTCCTCTTGCAGTAACAGTCTGGCAAGCTCTCCAGGTACTTCACAATCTTCCTCACTTCCATCCTCGGCTTGGTAGATCGGATTTTCAAAGTCATAATGAACAGTAGCAGAATTATTATCAATAGGATCCAGAGTGGATATGGATCTGCAATTTGTTACGTGAGTGTGTGCAAGAATACATAGCTTTGTTTAAAAGATGACAGGAAAGATAAAGAGCGCAATATTTGAATGCAAAAAGTCCATTGATTCATTGAATGTGAATATGCTGATGAAAATGACAAAACCCTTAACAAATTAGCTATTGTGCCCCGGGAATAGACACAATGCTTTAAGAAGTTCAATTGTAAAAATTAAAAATTTGCAACAAGACAATAACAATTACTCCTGACTAAAGGAAATCGGGATAGTGTCTTCAGCCTTCCAATTATTGAGTCCGTCACCAATTGTTGGGAAAATTCAGCTATCCAGGTCGCAATCGTTATCAGCATCTTCTACGGCATTAATCTGATTTTTGACCACCTTTTCAGAGCTAAATCCCAGGCCAAATCTATCAGACTTGTATGGTACGTCGATCAGTTGACCCCAGCCAGTACGACCACCATCTTCAACCACGGTTTGAGCGTCTTTCAGAGAAATCATAGCAGGAGGAGTACGAATAACCTTGGGCACACGGGAAGTTGGCTTAAGGACGGGACTGGTCGGAAGAACTACTTCAAATGACTGAGAAGGGGTCTCAAAGAATTCGCCATCCATCTCGACGTATCTGAAGGTATGCACACTACTGACAATATACTCTTCTTCTCCACACACAGTGACAATCTTACCCTCTATTGGATACCTCAGCTTTTGATGGAGAGACGAAGCTACAGCACTTGCCCCATGAATCCAAGGGCGCCCCAGCAAGCAGGAATAGGCAGGATGAATGTTCATTACGTGAAAGGTAGTGTTGAAGACTCGAGGTCCTATCTTGATAGGGAGAACCACTTCACCATGGACAACACTCTTCGCACCATCGTAAGCACGTACCACAACGTCACTAGGTTTCAGTTCAATGCTTTTACAGTCAAGTTTATCGAGCACTGCTTTCGGTAGCACATTCAAAGAAGAGCCATTATCGATCAACACATGAGACAAGGTGGTCCCCTTACACTCAATGGAGATATGCAGAGCTTTATTGTGATTCTTTCCTGCTGGTGTCAGGTCAGCATCGGAAAAGCCTAGGCCATTGTCAACAGCCAGGTTGGCAACATAATTTTCGAACTGATCGACGGATGTCTCCTGAGGTACATGAGCGATCTTCAAGAATTTTATCAATGCAATGGCATGAGATTCAGAAGATAACAACAAGGATAACATCGAAATTTTAGACGGAGTATGCCCCAACTGTTCTACCACATCAAAATCACTCTTGCGGATGATTTTTAGCATTTCTTCCATTTCCTGTTTGGCAACATCTTCGGTAGTAACTTCGACTGGTGTCATTGACTGAGAAGGATTGATTACTGGTTCCTTTCCTTGAGTTTCAGGGACAGGAGGTGAGATTTCTGGAGAAAAGATCCTTCCGCTTCGAGTAATTTTACTAGTCCCAACAATGTCGACGTCATTAGGATTATCAGAAGTATCATCTTGCTTTACGCCGTGGATGTAAACGTCACCTCCATAATTCCATGGAATGGCTTTGCTTGAGGAATACGGTATTGGGCCAGGTGCAGTAATAACTAGGGGAGCTACCTTGGGCTCAGCAGTAATCTTCACAGGCACTTTAGTAGCGGTAATATTCACTGGCACTTTGGACCTAGCAATCACAGATATTTCTTCAATAGGATTTTCCACCTTAGGAATCTTTTCGAAGAGAATTGTGCGATCCTCCATCAGCTGTTGAATACCATTCCTCAACTTCAAGCAATCATTGGGTCGGGGTATACAGAGATCGCAATTTTCAGCACAACCTGGAAATAAACCAGCCTGCAACAACTTCTTCTTGATGGTCAGGAGAGGAGATGCTAAGTCAGCTACATTAGAAATGTGAGAATTGTCATCCGCAACATTAACAGTCTTGTCATGATTAGGCATATGAGCAGTGATGACATTAGGAGTCTCTAGAGGATCAAATTCAATTTCTCCAGCGTCGATCATATCCTGAATCTTATTCTTCAACAACCAACAATCATTTGTATCATACCCGGGGCTATCAGAGTGATATGCGCACCTGGCATTGGGATTGTAACGAGGAGAAGTAGTGTTGGGATTTGCAGGAGGATCTCTAAGGGTAATCAAATTTGCTTTTAGCATACCCTGCAGCGCTTGTGCTAAAGTCATATTAATCTTTGTAAACTGCCTTCTTGGCCTGTCTTGTCTGTGCTGGATGTAACACCCTTCTACCCGAACGACATATTTAAATATATTATCAGAGTACAACATGTAGAAGAGTTTACATTTCTTTCAACATAACAATTATCACATCACAACATAAAATATATTATTTAATACTCAAAACTTCGCAGCGGACAACAGCACAATATCATCATCCATCACATAACAATTATAAAACATTTCATCATTATCTCCACAAAACATCTCAACATATTAGTCATCACAATCAACGTAAATAATAACCAATTATCTATCGAATCCCATAACCCCGGTGTCACATGACCAGAGCATTTGACTCGACTCTGTAGAATAACTCTACACTTATTCTTCAAACCTCAACAATAGCTACTCCTCTTTATCTGCACATTGCTCATCATAGATGAACATAAACACATGCAGAAGGGGTGAGAATTACATTATTAAATAATAATATAACGACAGTAATATAAAAATAAATATATTTCACATATGCCAACACAGCTCATCATAATCATCATAACCAACATACTCATGAACATCAACAAAACAACATATCAAATGCAATGCACACACCCATGCATGACTCAACACGACTCAGTATACCCATTTTGTGACCAACTACAGGATCACCACTCCCAGATTCATCACCATAGAATCCGAGTTCCCCGTAAGGAACCAAGCCTATCAACAAGCCCGGAGTCAACAACATCATTGGAACTCAGTCCGTTCATCACTAGGCATCGGCCTTTCATGAATGCATGCACACCAAGCATGCATCATAATCAACATAGCAACAACAGCATCATATAGTCATGTTATCATTATTATTAACACATTCTATCATAAAAACATATCACATCATGACGCCTAATCATACACAGCCTTATCACACCCTACTAATATCTATACTACTCAAAGCAACGGGAAATGATCCTTCGTATACTATGCATCAGCTAAGTTACCTCGCTCAGCCTAAACAACCGAAACTGCACAACAACAGCCCAGGAAAGACCACAAGTCTGCCCATACGCGTATTGCCTATGCTCATACGCGTATTGCCCACGCCTGACCAACTCCATACGCGTATTGCCCATGTCCATACGCGTATGCTACGCGTATCACATTCCCATACGCGTACCACCAGAGACCAAACCACGTTCAAAACATCATCTTCCTCATCCATACGCGTATTGCCTAGTGCCATACGCGTACCATCAGTCTCATACGCGTATTGCCTAATGCCATACGCGTATGACCAGAGACCAAGTTTCCAGATCTGCAATGGCTTTCCCTGCTACGAGATCTATCCAAATTCATCCTTAAACAGTCCAAATTTCACATAAACTCACTCATATCATCTAGTACAGTTAGTCTCCTATTCGATTTCACAATCCTAACATCATTGCATATAATTTCTACGAATTCCTTCGACTAAAAACCCCAATTTCGTTCACCCAATATTTCACCAATTTCGGCATATTATTGTTTAATAAGGTTCAGACCCCTTACCTCTTTGGATTGAAGGGAGCTCTGAGCAATCTTTGGCCTCCTCCTCTTCCTTCTCTTTCTCTTCAGCGTTTCTCCCCTCTCTGACTCTGAGGCGACAACACGTGAAACTCTGAGTTCTCACTTTTACCTCTTTTATCCAATTTCCACTTTTACCCTTCCACTCTTCATATTCCAATTATTTATTTATTTAATTATTATTAAAATAAATAACATCTATAATAATAATAAAAATAATCCAATAATTCAACCTTATTTAATTAAATTAATAAAATAATTATTAACTCAATTAAACAATTCTCTTATTTTAATCGGGGTGTTACAACTCTCCCCCACTAAAAGAGTTTTCGTCCTCGAAAACATACCTCAAGCAAATAGAGCCGGATACGACTCCTTCATCTGATCTTCACGCTCCCAAGTCAAGCTCTCACCAGCTGGACCTCCCCAAACAACTTTCACTAGAGCAATCTTCTTACCTCTCAGGGTCTTCTCTTCTCGGTCATCTATTCGAATTGGCAACACCTCTACGGTCAAATTATCCCTCACCTGGATATCATCCAACTGAACAACATGTGAAGGATCCGCAATATACTTTCTTAACTGAGATACATGAAACACATCATGCAGATTAGAAAGCGACGGCGGTAAAGCTATCCGATACGCCACTTCCCCAACCTTCTTCAAAATCTGATACGGACCCACAAACCTCGGAGTAAGCTTTTTAGACTTTAAAGCTCTACCCACACCCGTCGTCGGGGTAACTCTCAAGAACACATGATCTCCCTCTTGGAACTCAAGTGCCTTTCTCCTGTTATCATGATAACTCTTCTGACGACTCTGAGAAATCTTCATTTTCTCCTGAATCATCTTAACCCTTTCAGTCGTCTGCTGCACAATCTCAGGTCCGAGTACAACACTCTCACCTGATTCATACCAACACAATGGAGTTCTACACCTCCTACCATACAATGCCTCATATGGAGCCATACCGATACTAGCATGGAAACTATTATTATAAGTAAACTCCACCAACGGCAAATAACTATCCCAAGAACCACTCTGCTCCAACACACAAGCTCTCAACAAATCCTCCAAGGATTGGATAGTTCTTTCGGTCTGACCATCAGTCTGAGGATGATAAGCTGAACTCAACCTCAGCTTAGTTCCCAACGCTTTCTGTAAACTTTCCCAAAATCTAGAAGTAAATCTGGGATCTCTATCAGACACAATACTGGATGGAATACCATGCAACCTCACTATCTCCTCAATATACAACTCTGCCAACTTCTCTAAAGAGTGATTAATCTTCATCGGCAAGAAATGCGCCGACTTAGTCAATCGATCCACAATCACCCAAATAGAATCATTACCTTTCACTGTCCTCGGCAATCCTGTCACAAAATCCATGGAAACGCTATCCCACTTCCATTCAGGAATCTTCAAAGGTTGCATCATACCTGCCGGTTTCTGATGTTCAATCTTTGACTTCTGACAAGTCAAACAGGCATACACAAACTTAGCAACATCTCTTTTCATACCAGCCCACCAAAACAACTTCTTCAAATCTTGATACATTTTAGTTGCACCTGGGTGGATACTCAATCCACTCCTATGGCCCTCCTCAAGAATACTCTTTTTCAATTCAGGCACCTCAGGAACACAAACTCTACCTTTAAATCGCAGGATGCCATTCTCATCAATCTCAAAATTACCACCATTACCCTGGTTAACCATAGTAATATGATCAACTAGAGCGACATCAACTTGCTGACCATTCCGAATATCTTCCAGAATTTCACTAGTCAACTTCAGCATACCCAACTTTACACTATTGGCGGAAACTTCACAACCCAAACTCATATCACGGAACTGTTCAATTAACTCAAGCTCCCGAACCATCATCATAGACATATGTAGAGACTTTCTACTCAGCGCATCTGCAACTACATTAGCCTTACCGGGGTGATAACTCAATTCAAAGTCAAAATCCTTCAGTAATTCTAACCACCTTCTCTGCCTCATATTTAACTCTTTCTGATCAAACAGATACTTCAGACTCTTGTGATCACTGAACACTTCGAATCTGGAACCATACAGATAATGCCTCCACATTTTCAACACAAATACAACAGCTGCAAGTTCTAGATCATGCGTAGGATAATTCCTCTCATGAACTTTCAACTGTCTAGAAGCATAAGCTACAACTTTACCATTCTGCATCAAAACACCACCAAGACCCATCAAGGAAGCATCACAATAAACAACGAAGGGCTCACCAGGATTAGGCAAGATCAACACTGGAGCACTGGTCAACCGCCTCTTCAACTCAACAAAACTCGCTTCACAAGCTGCATCCCACACATACACTTGACCCTTCTTAGTCAACTGCGTCAACGGCAATGCCAACTTAGAGAAGCCCTCAATAAATCTGCGATAATAACCAGCTAACCCCAGAAAACTGCGTATCTCAGTAGCAGACTTCGGAGTCCCCCACTGTAATACAGCATCAACTTTAGCAGGATCAACAGAAATCCCACCACTCGAAATCACATGGCCAAGGAAACTCACTTCTTTCAACCAGAACTCACATTTAGATAACTTTGCATATAATTTCTTTTCTCTTAACACCTGCAAAACAATTCTCAGATGTCCTGCATGCTCTTCTTCCGTCTTAGAATATATCAATATATCATCTATGAACACCACAACAAAATTATCAAGGTACGGATGAAATATACGATTCATATATTCCATAAACACACCTGGAGCATTAGACACACCGAACGGCATCACAGTGTATTCATAATGACCATACCTCGTACGGAAAGCAGTCTTCGCAATATCATCTGACTTCACTCGGATCTGATGATAACCCGACCGCAAATCAATCTTACTGAAAACATGAGCTCCAACCAACTGGTCCATCAAATCATCAATCCTCGGCAATGGATACCGATTCTTGATAGTCACCTTATTCAATTGCCGATAATCGACACACAACCTCATCGTACCTTCTTTCTTCTTCACTAACAATACTGGTGCACCCCAAGGAGAAACACTTGGACGCACAAACTTCTTCTCAAGCAATTCCTCAAGTTGCTTCTTCAATTCAACTAATTCAGTTGCCGACATTCTATAAGGAGACATCGACACCGGACTCGTACCTGGTACTAAGTCAATGGCAAATTCGACTTCACGTTCTGGAGGTAATTCACTTACATCCTCCGGAAACACATCCTGAAATTCACAGACAACAGGCAAATCTACACTCACCACTTTCTTATTCACTTGCAGAGACGCAAATAAAGCGAATATATGCGCTTCATCTTTCACAAATTTCCCCACCTGCCTAGCAGATAGAAATCTTGCCTCTTCATTCTCACCAACTTCAGAAAACCGCACCGTCTTCCTATAGCAGTCGATAAACACGCCATAGAATTCTAGCCAATTCATTCCCAGAATAATATCAATTTGGTGCAAGGGTAAGCACACCAAATCAACCACGAACTCTCTCTCAAAGATCGTCAAATGACAACCTCGACAGACAACAGAAGTCTTCACAGAACCATTAGCAGGAGTATCTATCACCATACTTCCGCCTAGGGACGACATAATCACACCAGTCCTGGTCGCACACTCGTACGAAATGAACGAATGAGTAGCACCAGTGTCAACAATAGCAAGCAATTCAACATTATTAATCAAGCAAGTACCTTTAATCAGATTATCTTCCTTAGGAGCTTCAGCCCCACTCAGAGCAAACACCCTACCCGTAGTATGAGCTGCAGTAGCCGCCTTCTTCGGTTTCGAGCACTGCGAACTGATATGGCCTTTCTCGCCACAATTAAAACATGTCGGACCAGCATCCTTACATTCAGTAACCCTATGTCCAGCCTGACCGCATCGGAAACATCTCAGCACTTTCTTGGTACAGCTATCAGCACGGTGGCCTGGCTCGCCACACTTGAAACATTTACCAGCTATGGGAGATCCTCCCCCACTTGGCTTCTTCTCATCTGCCACTTTCTGCTTACCTTTACCATTTGGAGATGCATAAGGACTACCACGATCCTTATTCTTCTTCTCACTAAGACTCTTGTAATGAGCAGTCCTAGCCTTGCTATCTTCATCAAATATCCTGCACTTATTAACCAGTGTAGGAAACCTACGAATCTCCTGGTAACCAATGCCTTGTTTGATTTCGGGACGCAACCCGTTCTCAAACTTGACACACTTGGATTCCTCAGCATCAGCATTATTATAATGAGGACAATACTGCACCAGCTCCTCAAACTTCGAAGCGTAATCAGCAACAGACAGGTTACCCTGCTTCAGTTCTAGAAATTCCATTTCCTTCTTACATCGCACATCCGCAGGAAAATATTTCTCCAGAAAGGCCGTCTTGAACCTTTCCCAAGTCATCTCAGCACCTGGTACTGCAATTCTCTGGCGAGTATTATCCCACCAGTTTTCAGCCTCTTCAGATAACATATGCGTACCAAACTGCACCTTCTGTGCTTCAGTACACGTCATCACCCGGAAAATCTTCTCAATTTCCTTCAGCCAAATCTGAGCACCATCTGGATCATAGCGCCCTTTGAATGTAGGAGGGTTATTTTTCAGAAACCTTCCCAAATTCCTAAACTCGTTGACTGGCGGATTCTGCTGCGCCTGCATAGCCTGCGCCATAGCAGTCAAAGCCTCAGCAATCGCACGGTCATTTTCTCCAGCCATACTCTGCACAACACAACCACAACCGTTAAATATCGACAGTGTCATTTACACTAATCGACCAACAGGGAAAACCTCACATTATGACTCGACTGGACTGACCATGCTCTGATACCACTAATGTAACACCCTTCTACCCGAACGACATATTTAAATATATTATCAGAGTACAACATGTAGAAGAGTTTACATTTCTTTCAACATAACAATTATCACATCACAACATAAAATATATTATTTAATACTCAAAACTTCGCAGCGGACAACAGCACAATATCATCATCCATCACATAACAATTATAAAACATTTCATCATTATCTCCACAAAACATCTCAACATATTAGTCATCACAATCAACGTAAATAATAACCAATTATCTATCGAATCCCATAACCCCGGTGTCACATGACCAGAGCATTTGACTCGACTCTGTAGAATAACTCTACACTTATTCTTCAAACCTCAACAATAGCTACTCCTCTTTATCTGCACATTGCTCATCATAGATGAACATAAACACATGCAGAAGGGGTGAGAATTACATTATTAAATAATAATATAACGACAGTAATATAAAAATAAATATATTTCACATATGCCAACACAGCTCATCATAATCATCATAACCAACATACTCATGAACATCAACAAAACAACATATCAAATGCAATGCACACACCCATGCATGACTCAACACGACTCGGTATACCCATTTTGTGACCAACTACAGGATCACCACTCCCAGATTCATCACCATAGAATCCGAGTTCCCCGTAAGGAACCAAGCCTATCAACAAGCCCGGAGTCAACAACATCATTGGAACTCAGTCCGTTCATCACTAGGCATCGGCCTTTCATGAATGCATGCACACCAAGCATGCATCATAATCAACATAGCAACAACAGCATCATATAGTCATGTTATCATTATTATTAACACATTCTATCATAAAAACATATCACATCATGACGCCTAATCATACACAGCCTTATCACACCCTACTAATATCTATACTACTCAAAGCAACGGGAAATGATCCTTCGTATACTATGCATCAGCTAAGTTACCTCGCTCAGCCTAAACAACCGAAACTGCACAACAACAGCCCAGGAAAGACCACAAGTCTGCCCATACGCGTATTGCCTATGCTCATACGCGTATTGCCCACGCCTGACCAACTCCATACGCGTATTGCCCATGTCCATACGCGTATGCTACGCGTATCACATTCCCATACGCGTACCACCAGAGACCAAACCACGTTCAAAACATCATCTTCCTCATCCATACGCGTATTGCCTAGTGCCATACGCGTACCATCAGTCTCATACGCGTATTGCCTAGTGCCATACGCGTATGACCAGAGACCAAGTTTCCAGATCTGCAATGGCTTTCCCTGCTACGAGATCTATCCAAATTCATCCTTAAACAGTCCAAATTTCACATAAACTCACTCATATCATCTAGTACAGTTAGTCTCCTATTCGATTTCACAATCCTAACATCATTGCATATAATTTCTACGAATTCCTTCGACTAAAAACCCCAATTTCGTTCACCCAATATTTCACCAATTTCGGCATATTATTGTTTAATAAGGTTCAGACCCCTTACCTCTTTGGATTGAAGGGAGCTCTGAGCAATCTTTGGCCTCCTCCTCTTCCTTCTCTTTCTCTTCAGCGTTTCTCCCCTCTCTGACTCTGAGGCGACAACACGTGAAACTCTGAGTTCTCACTTTTACCTCTTTTATCCAATTTCCACTTTTACCCTTCCACTCTTCATATTCCAATTATTTATTTATTTAATTATTATTAAAATAAATAACATCTATAATAATAATAAAAATAATCCAATAATTCAACCTTATTTAATTAAATTAATAAAATAATTATTAACTCAATTAAACAATTCTCTTATTTTAATCGGGGTGTTACACTGGAAGTTTTGAGATGGCGGTGCTGCAATCGTAACTGCTCCAATGGTATGGTCACGGTTTTTCTTGTTATGACCCCCCTTGACCGTACACAGCATTTGATTCGTTCCTCCCCTGATAGGACTTTTTGGTGCTTGCGGAGGTAGCCACCTGTATCTTTCCACTTCGAATGCCACTTTCAACACGTTCACCTGTTAATATAAGTTTAGTGAAACCCGATGAGGAACTTCCCAATATATGACTGTAGAATGGGCCAGTCAGTGTACCCATGAACATGTCCACTAATTCTCGATCAGTCATAGGGGGTTTGACTCTGCCAGCCAAATCTCTCCATTTTTGAGCATATTCTTTGAAGCTTTCTTTAGATCCCATAGTCATATTCTGCAACTGTAGCCGAGTAGGCGCTAGTTCAGAATTATACTGGTAGTGCTTGTAGAAAGTTGTCGCCAAATCGGTCCAGGTGCGGATGTTATAGCTCTCGAGTTGATAATACCATTCTAACTGTGTGCCAGACAGACTCTTTTGGAAGAAATGGATCCATAGCTTCCTATCAGTGGTATACGGCTGAATCTTTCTCACATAAGCTCTCAGATGCATCTGAGGACAAGACGCACCATCATACTTAGTGAAAGCGGGGACCTTGAATTTGCGGGGGATGGCCACATCAGAGACCAGACCTAAGCCTTCGAAATCCAGACCGGGCGCCTTCTGACCCTCCACAGCTAACATGCGTTCTTCCAGCAACTTATACTTATCATCTTTTGGAGAGTACTGTTCATTTTCATAATCTTCATCGTCGTCCTCAGGGTTGAAGGGATCAGCATTGTCATCTTCCGAATCATTTTCTGTCTCATCTTCTTTATCCTTCGGAATTCCAATCTTGACTCCTGGAGCCTGTCCTTTAAGCCTTCTTCCCGGGTTAATGTAACTCACAACTTTCTTGTCTTTCTTCTTCTCGAGCAAGAGAGCCTTCAGCTCCTCCTGCCCCTTGGATAAGTTCAAGATCATCTCCTGGAATTGAGCATTTTGAGCCTGGAGATCTTTGACAATTTGTTCGAGAGCCATCTTTCTGTTTAGAAGGAAGACCGTGAGAATATTGATCTTTTAGGAGACCTGTTATGCAATGTTATGTTATGCTATGGAATGTATGAAATGTTTTCAAGGACTTTGGAATTTAATTTTTGCGTAAACTACCAAAAAGAGAGAAACTTTTATTAATAATAATTTTTTTAATCAACGTTTATTACAACAAAATAATAAAACACAATGAAAGCTCAAGTCTCCCAGGGATGGCTTCTTTTTGGGCGAAGATATGCATTGAGTCTTCGTTCCTCATTAAGCTGGCTGGTGAGCTCTAACACTTTCTTCCTTTCAGCACATAACTGGGCTTCAAAAGTATCCCTTTCCTCTCTCAACTGGATCCAGGATCTCTTCAATTCTTCAACATTGGTAGGCATATCTGGATAAGGAATGATCTGAGGAGTACCTCCTTCAACTCCTGGTTCAACAATCAGCGGTCCGACTGCAAGATATGGCATGACAAGTTCACGAGCTCTTGCGCGTACCCATCTGAGATAAGGTTCCATAGGAATAGAGTTTTTCTGTCCTAAAGTGGTTCTTTTCACCATGCCCCAAGCTCGTACAAATCTTTGACGGAGACCTTGGGAATCGTTGTCATAGTCAAACACAGTGCCTTGGATAATTATTTCATGTGGACCATCTCTTTGAGCACAACCGAACTGACGTAGGGCTAAAGCAGGGTTATAAGTAATACCTCCCCTCATCCCCAGGAGTGGTACGTTAGAGAATTCTCCACAACGGTCGATGAGGATAACATTTTCTTTGAGATGAGGACACCAACGGATGTCTGAATGGGAGAGCGACATTATCCTTTGAGACCATTTCAAATTTTGCTCATTCTTCAAGACTGATCGAGGAAGGTGCGAAATAAACCACCTAGATAATAAAGGTATGCAGCACATGAGAATCCCTTGCCTCTTCATAGTACGAGTGTGAAGGGAATGCAAAATGTCTCCAAGCAAGGTAGGCACAGGGTTATGAGTGAGAAATATCTTAATAGCGTTCATGTCTATGAATTGTTCTGGATTAGGAAATAACACCAAACCATAGATTAGTAATGCTAGGACATCTTCGAAAGCATGGACATCCATAACTTTTAAGAATTCTCGGGCCTTATTTATCAGAAATTTGGCAAGTAAATCCTTAATTCCACTTCTTGTTACCCAATTGGTTTCAATGTCGGACTTTGTCATGTGTAAAGTTACGACAACTTTTTTGGACTTCGGACTCTTTTCTAAACCACTGAAAGGTGTTTGATCAAGGATAGGTATCCCAAGCATCCTGGAGAATTCTTCTAATGTGGGTACCAAATGATAATCTGGGAAGGTGAAGCAATGATGTTTAGGGTCGAAGAACTGGAATAGAACTCTCATCATATCTTCTCTGAAATCAGTGGTAACCAAATTGAGGAGATAACCATGTTTCTTGATGAACTGAGCCTGATCAGGAAGTTCTGACACTAAATTCTTTAGTTGAGGAGAGATTGCTACAAAATTGATCCGGATGGTCTTTCTAGAAGCCATAGCCTTACAAAACAGAGCAAAGTTAAATCCCTAAGTCCTTGAAATGGTTACTACAATGCCATGATGTTATGATGTTATGATGTTATGATGTTAAGTAAATAACAAGCACAAGCAAGTCACACAACAACCATTTCTAAGTTTTAAGGCTTGCATGAGTTCCATAGGTAAGTACCCTCCCCACTGAAGTTTGGTTGGTTCAACCTGTCCTAGAATAGTAACCGGGTTCTAAAAGGATCTCCAATCATTGACCTTCCCTTAAGTCCACTTCAGTGCAACACCAAGTGGTTGACCAAAGCTTCCCTAAAGTCCAATCTCAAAGAGTGTAGTATCGAGTCTCAACCAACCCCAGTGGAACCGAAGTCAGTTATCTCACTACTTTCTAATGGCTAGGATGAGTCAATTAGGGTTCTAAAGGTCTGGTTAACGCTTTGATGACACCATGCGGACGCCAAATTTTTCCTCAAGTAAACATGAGGAACATCAGGACATCCAAAGTGTCACATTAACCATAGCCATAATTTTAACCATTCCAGTATACGCCGGATAGTCGCGATGATCTCTTGCTACTTACCTAAGGTACACTAGATCCGGGTGTAGGATCTTTCACTCAAGCATAAAGTACCCAAGCAATCCCTTAAAAGTAAATCAGACAATTCAAATAAGTGATCTTGTTTTTTTTAAGGTAACCTCTCTTTTTAAGTCCTCAGCAGAGTCGCCAGTTCTGTCATACGGTGAACTGACTTTGTGTGTTTTTGCTTTGGAAAGAAAATGTCGCGGATAGCAAGAGTCGCCACCGACTTTTCTTTTATCCAATAAGGAAAGGCGGAAAAGAACAGGAAAGACCTTGATTAGATTTTGGGTTCGGGAGGTATGTTATACAAAGGGAAGGTGTTAGCACCTTTTGTATCCATGGTTATCCATGGGCTCTTAATTGCTTGATCATTTATGTTTTTCTTGTCTGAAAAAAGTGTTTGAGAACTGTTTAGAAAATGTTTTGAAAAGAGAGTTTAACTTTGTAATGATTCTTGTACGAATGTATACAAAGTATTTATCTCGTTTAATTTTGAAAGCGGTTTAGAAAAATATAACTTGGCAATGATTCTAGTACGAATGTATGCCAAGTGGTGATTTTCTAATAGATGTTTTTCAAAGTGTGAGGTGTGAAAAGTATTTTAATTTGTGAGTCAGCATTTAAGAGTTATACCTACCCAAGGTCTGTATAGGCATTTCCTATCCTTAGGAGGGTAAAACTGCCCTTACTATTGAGAAGTAAGTAGTCTTATCCTTTGGATGTAGGGGACATCGTAGGATCATCGATTGGTCATTGAAGGCAACATTTGTAAGGATACCTTAGCATTCGAAGGGACGATCATCATTTTAATCGTAGGCTACAGTGACGGGCCATCGAGGGATAAAATCATATATTCGCAGGCAACATCCGAAGGACTATGATTTATCTTATAGTGACATGATGATTTAATCGAAGGGTCTTTGCTAAGTGTATCCCCACATTCGCGGGACATGACCGTAATACCGTAAGGCAACAAAGAGAGGGCCAAGATCATGTATTCAAAGGAAACAATTTATAATCAATTAGATAATTAGGATGAATCTCCACAAGGGTATCCCATAAATAAAGTGGAATACCTAGCAAGCTACCTTCTCCGGGATTATGTGAACCCTCACAAAATTCAGCAAACGGGTTAGAATACCAAGCTAGGGTGCAATCAATAGTTGCACCGAACAAAGGAATCGCAGCAGTAATAATGTCAGGCAAATAATACACAGCTATGATAGAATAGGTCAGATAAGCACAGAACAGAACGGAAAAAATCAGCGACTGTCATGTTCGCTACTGCCTCGCCTAGCGAAGGCTTGGCGAACACTCGCTACATGTTCGCTCAGCGATGTGCTAGCGAACGGCTGCGGGTTTTGAGTCTAATGACAGTACGATTTCAGCAAGCTCCAAACCCTATGGCATCCATTACAGAAATTACATGGTTAAACATTCAAGACATCCATGCATACTTAAATCCACATGCAAAACCTAAGATATATTTATAAATTCAACCATAATGTCACATGTAAATTGGGAGCATAAAGCGGTAGTGGTAGTGCAAACCTGTTTGCAATTGAATTGCCACGTTGAATTGGCAGATCACTCTTAGGGTTGGTGTCGGGTTGAGTTGGGCGGAGGTAATCTTTGTGCAGATGAGTTTCCTTCAGGGTTTCCTTTAGGGTTGCTCTGAATTCTCTTGGTTAGCCTCCAGGGTTTTCTGTCTGTGTTTGTATTTTCTTGCTAGGGTTTCTGTCTGTCTGCCCTCTGTCTTTCTGAATGAAGTTCTGGTATTTATAATGATTTTTCGTGACCTGATGGGCTCAGAATGAAGCCCAAAATTTCTGGTATTCGCAAGCTTCGCTAGGCGAGTGGTGCAGCAAAGGATTCGCTAGGCGAAGGATTTTGCTCGCCTAGCGAGCAAGCCATTTTAAGTCATTTGCTGGATTTGGCCACCTGTGTGCTGGGTCTTTGTTCCTTTAAGATCAATGTCTTGAAAAATGAGTTGTAGTGCCTTGAAAAATGTCTTGCAAGATTAACGGGCAAATTTTGGGGTATGACACTGACCTAATTCTTCTTGCATAGCATTGATAAAAAATTCATCAGTCAAGGCTTCCTTCACATTTTCAGGTTCAAACTTAGAGACAAAGCAAGCATTTGAAATCACATCTCTAGATCTAGTGGTGACCCCTTCATTAAGGTTTCTAATAATAAGATCCGTTGGATGATCTTTCTGAATTCTGATGGAGGGACCTTTGTTGACTTGGTGGTTGTCTGGTTCAATACCTCCTGATTCACTGTCTGGCTCAATAGCTTCCTCATTTTTCAGATGTGTCAATTTGTTGAGATGATGTTCCAACATATTCCTCAACAACAGTCCCTTTATCTGAGATATTATCATCCACTACAACGTTGATAGATTCCATCATGACTTTGGTTCTGGAATTAAAAACTCTATAGGCTCTACTGTTTGTAGAGTATCCGAGAAATATTTCTTCATCACTCTTGGGATCCATCTTCCTTCTTTGTTCACGGTCATCCAGAATGTTGCATTTTCTTCCAAATACATGAAAGTATTTGATAGCAGACGTCCTTCCTTTCCATAGTTCATAAAGTGTAGTTGAGGTACCAGTTCTTAAAGTGACTCTATTAGGAATATAGCAAGCAATATTCATTGCTTCAGCCCAAAAATGGTAGGGTAGATGCTTGGCATGAAACATGACTCTAGCTAATACTTCTAGAGTTCTGTTCTTGTGTTCAACGTCGTTTTTTTGAGGGGTGATAGGAGAGGAGTGTTAGAACAAGATTTTGTTCTGCATCTATACCTTGAGTTTTGATGATAACAATGTCGTATTTGTATGAGAACAATTTTGGTACCCTAATGGTTTGTTATTGTGTAACTTTAACAATCAGCTCTGATTCTGATCATATGATGTGCAACATCATCAGTTTCTGAACTTTGCATTCCAAATTCACTCTTGTGCTACTATGAGAAGTTCTGAAAGACGTCAATATTGTTGCTGCAATGCTCTTTCTGCTTCTGTGTTATTTCACCCATCAAAAGCTTCTGAGGAGACTTTATAGTGCTACTGCAATGTTCTCTCAGTTCTCGCTTCTGGACGTGACTCTAATCATCAAACTTCTGAAGAATGGCAAGCTTCTGAAGTTGTGTTATGTAGTTGAAGATTCTAAAGATCTCAAGACAGATGATTGAAGTTATCAAGGTTCTGGCTAAGGATTCTGAAGACTCTAAAGATTCAGAAGATACTGAAGAACTCAAGCCAGACTACTGACAATGTCAAGGTTCTAACCCAAAGGTTCTGAAGTTTATGAATCTAGCTCTCTACTTATTCACTTCATGCTTCAATCATCTTTTATTAGAAGCCAATGAGTATGAAGATAAGATCAAATGGGAACGTGATCAAATATTACATGGTACAAATCAAACAACCTTTGATTTCGTGGGCAAGGATAGTATTATACATCACACATGTCACTGAATTTGTGGGAGAAAGGATAGTATGTGGTATCATTCATTTCCCATCCATCATTGGACAGCCGCTCAAGGAGCTTTCCCCATTTTTCCCTCCAACGGTCACATGCTTCTCTTTATAAGCATGCATTGGAGACTTGAAGAAAACGCTGATTCTGCACAAGTATTTTGACAAGCTATTTTTCTTTGTGGAAAACTATCATTCTTTATATACAATTTTCTTTAAGTGTTTGTTATTCATTTGTGTAAAAATTTGCTTGTGTAGAAGCATATTGTAACACACAAACTTTGATTCAAACTATTTTTTTTTATTCCTTAAGGAGGTTATCCTTGAGAAGATAAAGAAAGTTATTCTTTGTGAGTCCTTGAGGAGACTAAGGTTTAATTGGATCCTTGAGAAGACAAAGAAGGTTATTCTTTATGTTTATTATAATTTGTTGATTATAGTGGATTAAGTCCTTCTGTATAAGGAAAATCACCTTGGCGGGTAGACTGGATTAGCTTTGAGTTTCAAGTGAACCAGGATAAAAATCTTCGTGTTTTTATCTCTTCATTATTAGACTTGTTAGTTGTGTTTTTGTTTAGGAAAAAGCTTTTCCTTGTAAAATCCAATTCACCCCCCCCCCCCCCTTTCTTGTGTTTTTCACACCTTGAAGGAGAACTCATGACCAATACCTTCAGAGGAGCAAAATTCAGCAAATCTGCTATTTTCAAATTCCTTCCTATGGTCACTTCGAATCATGAAAATTCCACTTTCCTTCTCTCTTTGAATACTTTGACATAGATCTTTGAACACCTCAAAGACATCTGATTTTTCTTTGATAAAGTTCACCCAAGTGAATCTTGAAAAATCGTCAAAATTATATAGGCGTATCTTTTCCCTCCAAGACTCTCAACCTGCATAAGCCCCATTAAGTCCATATGAAGAAGTTCCAGAACTTTTGAAGTAGTCTGATGTTATATCTTTGGATGTGACATCTTGGTTTGCTTCACAATTTGACACTCACCACAGATGTTGCGTTCTTCAACCTTGAGCCTTAGAATACCTATGATGGCTTCTTTTGACATAGTCTTTTTCATGCCTTTCAGATGTAGATGTCTAAGTTTCTGGTGCCATAGGTGAACTCCGTCTTCTTTGAATATCAAGCATGTGGAAATGTAGTTAGTTTATTTAGATGACCATAGGTAACAGTTGTCCTTAGACCTGACTCCCCTTATTAGAACTTCATTTTTCTCATTAGTGACTAGACACTCTGATATAGTGAAGTTAACTTTAAGAACCTTATCACATAGTTGACTGATACTAATCAAATTAGCAGTCAGACCTTTCACCAATAGTACATTATCAAGACTTGGGAGTCCTGTACAGGCTAGTCTTCCAACCCCTTTAATTTCACCTTTAGCCCCATCTTCAAACGTGACATAGCCGATTGAGTATGACTTGATGTTTTCAAGGAACTTGTTGACACCTGTCATGTGTCTGGAACATCCACTGTCAAAATACCAATCTTCTCGAGTTGAGACTCTAAGAGAGGTGTGAGCTATAAGACTAGTTTTGACAGGCTTGTGTATTCATTCTTTCTTTTGATTAGACTTGGGTTGTGTTGGATACCTAGGATAACCATACAATTTGAAACAGGAGGGCTTTATATGACCATATTTTCCATAGTAATGACATGTTGGATATGTATCTTCCAGTTAGAGCAGTAACATGTTTAGCAACTTAATCCCCAGGTTCACTTTGAGAGTTATCCTCATCAGACCAAGAGACAGACATCCCTTTTTTTCCCTTCTTGAGATAGGTAGGACATTAAGCTCTAATGTGTCTAAATCCTTCACACCCATGACACTGAATCCTTTTACCTTGATTGGATCCCTCTTCGGTTCTTATTTTTTTCTGGAAATTATTATTTCTAATGTCAAAAGGGACGTTCTTGACATTTGGTCTTGACTTCCTGTCAATTCTCTTTAGAACCTTGTTGAAATATCTTCCAAGAAGAACTATAACATTGGTCATTCCTTCATCAGTATCCAAATCACATTGGTTTTGTTCATCTTCAATGTTGGATGCAAACATTATGCTCTTGGTTTTATATTTAGATATGTCACTAATACCCAATTCAAAGGTTTGGAGAGACTCAATAAGTTCATATACTCTCATGGTGATGATGTCTTGAGCTTCTTCAATGGCTGTGACCTTCATGTCAAATTTCTCAGGTAAAGACTTAATATTTGTTCTCACTAATTTTTCTTCTGACATCTTTTCTCCCAAGGCACTAGATGAATTAGCTATTTCAAGAATACTCATATAAAAATCATGAATATTCTCACCATCTTTCATATTTAGATTCTCAAATCTAGTAGTGAAAAGCCGAAGTCTAGACATTTTCACTTTTGATGTGCCTTCATGAGTAGTTATAAGGATCTCCCAAGATTCTTTATCTATAATACATGTATTTATCAACCTGAATATATTTTTGTCAACCCTATTGAATAGGGCATTCAAAGCGTTGGAGTTTCCAAGAGCTAGTTCATCTTCTTCCTTAGACCAGTCCTCTTCAGGCTTCAGATCAGGAATAACCTTCCCATCTTTGTCATTCACTACAGGATGTTCCCATCCCTTAATGACAAATTTCCTTGTCTTGTTATCCATGGATTTTAAGAATTCCACCATCCTAGCCTTCCAATAGTCATAGTTGGATCCATATAAGATGGGGGTCTATTGATAAATCCACCTTCCTTTCCCATGGAATCAAAAAGTATCTTCCTTGGATCTCACCCAGAAACAGAGCAGGATGCCTACTCTGATACCAATTGAAATTCTGGTAAGCAGATCCCTGATGCCATACATGATGTCAGGACCTCAGGGTCAACACATTATCACACCACAAACAATATCTGGATTTAAATAACAGTATGACAGAAAATAACACAATAAGTTGTTAACCCAGTTCGGTGCAACATCACTTACATCTGGAGGCTACCAAGCTAGGAAGGAAATACACTATCACATAATTAGTTCGAAGTCCTGAACAACCTCGGGTTTTACAGACTTCTCACCTAATCTATACCCGTGAAAGTTCCTATCTAAGACACTCCTATATATGAGACCTCTCTCACTTCCCTTACAACAAATTACAATTGAGAAACACAATCCGCTCTTGCTTAAAAGCTTCTGAGGGATTTTTTGTTACAACTCAATACACCTGGTCCAATTCAAATATCGAGGAGATATTTGAGTGGCTCATACAAAGCACAAACACGAAACCCTAATCCTGGCAATATTCTGCACTGCTTCATTGCCTTCTTAGGTTTAGAACCTCTCTATAAATAGCAGTGGAAAGATATGGGCTTCGGGCTTGATTTGAAGCAGATCCAAGATCTCTGCACAATCTTCTACATATTTGATCTCAATCAAATCGGATGTTTCCTAAAATGTCTTAATATCGTTACTTCGTAAATAAGTCAAGACATAATAGTCTTTTCCTTTTTAGAAAACACTTAACATAATATGTAAACTAAATCTTCAAATATTATTCAGATAAGCCATTAAAGAAACCAAATCTCACAAGATACTTAAGCTAGGTCACACTGCAATATAGAAATAACATGTCATGACATCTTATTCAACATCTGTCAATAATACTTATTTTTTTAAAATGCAGCCAATCACAACATGTCAGACCTAACATTATCCATCAATTACAAGGAATTAAAGGTATTTGTATACTAGTAAACAAGAGATATAGTGGGGATTAACTAGTAAGTAGGAAAGAATAAAAAGGATTTCACTAAACTATTGAAGGGAAACATGGTCTTTGTGCACCAAGAATATATAAACTTTGGAGTAGAGATAAGTTAGTATTCTAGATGAATCTTCTTCATTCACACTTGACATGGATATAACAAGGAAGAATTTGACTAGGATATAAAACTCATTATCTTGCATATAGGCTTCATTTCCAATCGTCACTATCGATTCAAGAACACAAGCAATGACTGAAATTAGAATTAAAGATTGAAGGACTTGGAAGGGAGTGATGAAGAAAGGTGAGAGAAAATGGATAGCAGATCAAAGGCACCAATGGAGAAGAAGAAACAATTGTTCATCAAGCTAGCAAGTGGATTTCCATCTTAAACCTTAAAGGCATATTCTCTTGGGATTTAATATTTAGTTAGGTTTAGGAAGTATGATATACTAACATGCATTATATTTAGAGAAAATATTGGATTAAGGTTTGAGAGTTAGATTAATATTAAACCTAGAATGCAGAACATTATGATTTCATAGTGAAGCCTAATTTAGATGATCTAGAACTTCCTTAATTCACGTTTCTTTTGAATTTAGGTCAGTAATAAGTATTTCAGATGACCTAAGATAATAAGCAAAGTTAAAGTATTTTTTCGAATGATTTTAGGTTGAGAGAATATAAAAAACTGAGTTTTTTTGCAAGAGGAATCAATTCATTGAAGAAATAAATCGATTTCAATAGTTTTCTAAGAAAATTTATAAAGATGAATTGAATTCCATCAAGTGTGATTTGATTCAAAAAAGTTCTTTTTCAATTCTGTTATATTGATTCAAATCATTATTTTTTGTAAAATGAAATACAAAGTAAAAATTTCATATTTTGGATCTTGATATTATGATTTACACAATGCTTTAATTGCTATGAGAAATCATTAAAGAGGTACCTGAATCCATGAAGTCGATTTTTGTCCAGTTCTTGATTCATGATCAAAATTGTTCTCTTCCCTCTTCCTTCTTATTTTATATATATTTGATGATTAAGATATTTTCATTTATTTGTTTATGGTATAAACAGAAAGAATGAGAGTCGTCATTGTTTCTTTCTTAATGGTGTCTATTTATAGGCATCTTATTCCAACAATCACATCTCATCGCAACAGTCATATCTCAATAGTCATGAAGAGATATTTAAAAAATTTATTTGAAATTTAAAATAAAAACCCTACTGACTTATTTATCCATCAACTTAAATAATAATCATATTAAGGTATCTTTTATTTAAGTCAATCTTTAATTTACATGAGTCATATTTAATGGATTAATAAATTAATCCAACAGTCTCCCACTTGACTCATGTGACAACTTGATGTTTCAATATTATACCATATTTGTGCATCATTCATTAGAAGCACCAAGTCATTATCTTTAATGAATTTAAATGATCGGATCATGACGGTCACAAGTTATTCATCAACTTGATTCCTTCCATGTATCACAAATCAATCAAATTCAGATATTTAAGAGATACAATTATGTGTCTTTCATGTCTCTTCAAAGACACATTTTTCATCTCATATTAACAATAACGTATACAACATAATATGGATAACAAACTAAGCATGAACATATCCTTAATTAAATTCACAAGTGTCATACAATACGAACATTAAATTATAAATGTATATATATATCGACTATATTATAATGTTAACAAGGACTTTTACATAATGCCCATCTTTTCTACATGGCAAACATATGTCTTGGGCAGTAAACATTTAGTTAATGGATCCACTATCATTAAATCTGTACCAATATATTCAAATGACGCTTTTTGTTTATGAACTTCTTCTTTCACTGATAAGTACTTCAATTCCATGCGTTTAATACCCTTTAAATACTTATCATT
This sequence comes from Lathyrus oleraceus, assembly GCF_024323335.1. Taxonomy (NCBI): domain Eukaryota; kingdom Viridiplantae; phylum Streptophyta; class Magnoliopsida; order Fabales; family Fabaceae; genus Lathyrus; species Lathyrus oleraceus. Next base: position 497,795,230 of record NC_066585.1, read on the forward strand.
CTTAGAGAATAAGACAATTGCAGAATTATCACAATAAATTCTTAGCGTCCTAGCTATACTATCGACAATGTCAAGCCCCAAGATAAAATTCAATTTAATATTTTATTTATATATCCTTTTTGAGACAATCCCAACAGTTCTTGTGATCTATTACAAAATATTTCTATTCCTATCACAATTGATGTTTCACCCATATCCTCATTTCAAATTTATTGGAGAGAAACTTCTTTACATCATGTAACAAAGAAAAATCATTGGCAGGAAGTAAAATATCATCAACATATAAGATCAAAATTATGAATTTGCTCTCACTGACCTTCATATAGATACACCAATCTATGGTGTTCTCTACAAAACCATATGAAAAAACAGTATTGTTAAATTTAAGATACCATTATCTAGAAGCTTGATTTAGTCGATATATTGACTTCTTTAATTTACACACTAAACTTTCTTTTCCCGTAGTAGCAAATCATCCAGGTTGAGCCATATACACTTCTTCCTCTAAGTCACAAGTTAGAAAGGCGACCTGCACTTCCATTTGGTGAAGCTCTAAGTCATAATGAGTCACCAAAGCCAAAATAATTCTCAAAGAGTCTTTATTTAAAACAGGATAAAAAGGTTTCTTTGTAGTCAACACCATCCTTTTGAGTGAAACCTTTGGCGACAAGTCTAGCTTTATATCTTTCAACATTGCCTTTCAAGTCTCGCTTGGTCTTAAAGACCCATTTACAACCAACTCGTTTTAAACCTTTAGGAAAATCAACTAGATCCCATACATTATTGTCATCCATTAATTTTAATTCTTCTTTCATAGCGTTGATCCAATTTCTAGAATTTCCACTTTCCATGGCTTGTGTGAATGATATTGGATCCTCATCAATGCTCATGTCACATTCATGTTCAAGTGAATAAACAACATAATCTTTTAAAGTAGTTGGTCTTCTTTGCCTTTCAGACCTTATTACAGTTATTTCTTGTGTTTTTTCATTCACTTGTTCTTGCTCATTTGTGACTTGTACATTTTCAACAGTTCATCAACTATATGTTCATTTTGTGGGTTTTGAATATTAATTTGTTGTCTATATGTGTTGTATGACAATACCACAACCATATGGATAGCAATCTGAGAAGACTCTTTAGGCGGAGAATATTCTCCACGAGTCTCCATAATATCCACTTTATGTGATTTCACACTCCCACTGAACTGACATTTTCAATAAACTGAGCATTACCAGACTCAATTATTCTCGTACTATGATCAGAATAATAAAATCCATGCCATTTTTTTATTTTTCAGGATACCCAATAAAAAACCACGAATGGTTCTTGCATCAAGCTTCTTTTCATGTGGATTATATGCCCTTACTTCAGCTTGGCATCCCCAAACATGAAGATGCCTTAAACTAGGTTTGCTTTATGTCTATAACTCATAAGGAGTCTTACGAATTGCCTTGTTAAGAATCCTATTAAGAAAATACGCAGTGGTCCTTAATGCATAAGTCTATAATGATAATGGTACATTACCATTGATCTAATCATATTTATGAGAGTATGATTCCGCCTCTCATTCACACCATTTTATTGTGGTGTATCAACATAGTATATTTTTCACGACTTTCGAGAAACTTTACAAATGAACCAAGACATTGTTATTTCTAATCAAGTTCAAAGACAACCTGTTGAACCTTTCCTATGTCTCTAAGAGAGACATTTCTCTTTTGTATTGTCCTCCATAATGACTACAAGTTTCTCATTCATTAAGTCCATAACACGTAACACAAATATTTAAAACATGCATATACATTAATGTTTTGATTAACTTTCATGGATTAAAACTAATCATCTTTAAACATGTATTAAAGTTCACCTTTGGTAAAAAATTAAATACATTTCAATAAATCTTAACGTTGCTAAATAAATATACTTTAATGGGCAATAAAATCACTTAAAAAATGCATATCTATGTTTGAATATACAAACAACAAGTATGTCAACTAATATCTTAATTTTATTAATTATAAGTCATGATTCATTTTTGAATTATTTATATATATATATCCTGTAATACTCCCTCAGTTTTTTATTATAAGTAGTTTTTGACTTTTCATACATATTAAAAAAAATGTAATAATTCTGGTATGGAAATGATAAATTATGAAAGATTTTGTAAAATTATCCTTCATTAATGGTATTGGAAAGACAAATTGACATAATTGAAATGAGAGAGAATAATAAATATTTAAGGGTATAATAGAAAAAATAACATTAGTGATTCATTGGTATTATAAAACTTATATTGTGCTACAAAATATTTTTCCAAAGTAACATAATAAAAAACGGAGGTAGTAATAAATATTATTGAACACAAATATCTTATTCACATAGCATCCGAACCAAATTAATTGCATAATTTGGAATCATAAACTTTAATTATTTTGACAACTTTGATGATTAACAAATTTAAAACTCAAATAATTCCAAATTATACTGTACACTTTTCACTTCAGAATCAAATAATAAATTGCAGTCCATAATCAAAATTCAATTATAAATTTTTATGAATTTTGTCACTTTACTGATTAACAAATTCAATATTCATTAAGCAATATAATTATGATACTAAATTATACAATTGAATTTATATAATTTAAACTTACAAACTTTAATAGATTTGACTACTTTTATAATCAACAAATCCATACTTAAATTTTCAAATTTTGAATTTATCATTTTACTGATTTACTTAACTCAACACAATTATTATCTTTTATGCAAATTAATTTTAAAAAAACAAACAAAAGGAATAAAACTTTACAATGGATGTTTGAAAATTGATTATATTTCAATTCCTATTCGCAATTGTATCAAGCAAAATTAATTCAACATTTAACGTGTGCACAATAACAAATATATATATATATATATATATATATATATATATATATATATATATATATATATATATATATATATATATATATATATATATATATATATATATATATATATATATATATATATATATATATATATATATATATATATATATATATATATATATATATATATATATATATTTTATATCAATCATATTTCCTAAATCCATGAATTAATTTACTGTTCCTATAATGGCCATTTAGAAATTTTCTTTTTATTCTGCACACCATGATATTTACACCAATATTATAGTGTACAGTAAAATAATATATATCTCACATGCATGCTATTGTGGGATTTTATATAGGATGAAACTTTCAAAATTATAACAAATATAAAACAGTAACGAGAAAGGAAAATAATAGGTATTCTAGAATAGTAGAGATGCAAGAGAATGAATTTTATAATATGCAATATTAATCCCATACAACATATGCTTTTGTCATGTTCAATATTGGGAAACAATGATATGAGATTGCATACTCATACTCAGTACATATCTTTCACCAGTATAAAATGATTCTACTTTAACAGCCATACAACTTCAATTTGATACAAATTGTATATTCTCTTTTTCTTCATGAATATATCTATTATTGTAATCACCGTATATTAGTGCAACCACAGAACATTACTGGAACCACAAAATAGTTTTTATATATAAATCTTTTATTTCAAAGGTTACATTTCATTGCAAGAGTTATGTTTCAATAGCAATGAAGAATGAAGATAATTTAAAATTTATTTTAATGTTTAAAATAAAAATTCCATTAACTTAAGATAATTTAAATTTTATTTTAATATTTAAAATAAAAATCCCATTAATTTAATTATCCTTTAACCTAAATAGTCATCTTATTAAGATATCTTTTATTTAAATCAATAGAGTCATATTTAATGAATTATTAATAAATAAAAAAAGCTATATGATATTGTTTTAGCACTAATAAACCCTGATTTAAGTATCCTAATGATATTTAAGACTTTTGAGGTTGCTCCTAGAAAAATGAACATCTAAAAAAGGATGTGCCTATGATAATTATAGATCAAAAACAAGTACGAGTTTTGTCAACAATGAATAATGCTTAGACATAGAAATAATGAGGTAAGGACTCTGATGATCTTATATCAAGGCTACCTCATATATTATAAAATATACATATGGTTTAGATAGACTTCAAATATACAAGTATATATTAACTAATGGTACTACTAACATGATTTATACAAAGTATCCTTAAGTTAAAAAATAATCATTCTATACGATTCATTTAAAACTTGATTAATCTTTTATATATATATATATATATATATATATATATATATATATATATATATATATATATATATATATATATATTACTGATCAAAAAATATATGTATGTATGATATCCCTATAAATGTATGGGATACTCATAGACCTTATAGTATCTTCTCTTTTTATTTTTTTTGTTTTAATTTGTTCTCACGACTTCTACAAACTCTTCCATAATCTACCAAACTTCTTTACAAACTCTAGATTTATTGTCTCTAATTCTTTCAATTATGGATTTTTACTTTTCCTCCTCTTTGTAATAGTTGTAAATAGATATTTGTAATGAAAAGTTCAAAATAGGTTTAGGTTAGCGTAAAACTGCAAGTTTTGAAGATTATAACCATCCATTTAGTAATTGTGACAACGGTGGAAGTTTTTTTTTCTTGTGTTTTCTTAAAAACAAAAAGATAATGGTTTCCCCTTATATCATGCCTAAAGACACCAAGGATATTGGGCATTGCTATATTTCAAGCAAATAAATCCTCTCTTTTCTGCACATGAGTGGAGGTTTCTTCCTCAAAGGATGAAAGAGTGGTTATCCTGGAAGCTTGTTCACCATCAAAGAGGGTTACCATCCTCATTTCTTCTGATCCTCCATCCACCCATTTCTTCTTCTATCCATCCATTTCTGCATAATGAGAGGTTATTTTCTCACTTTGAACCCAACAAAAAACCTAAAAACTAAAAACTCTAAGTTGACACTATAACAACTAACTTATGATGTTTTGAAAGGAAGGTCGGAAAAGTTGAAAGAGAGAGACTTAGAGAGTTATAGGAGTGAGTTTAGAGCATAAGAGAAGCATTAAAAAATCAGGGGGGAAAATAACCACCCAAAAACGTTACCACATAACACTATGCATCATCCCTTACATTATAATAACCATCTTCCATTAAAATCATCACATTCACCTTTGACAACAACAACTTCATCTTCTTCAACTTAGCTTGTTGTAGTTTGTAAGTCCTTCTATCGTTCAAAACCATAGCTTATGTAACATGCATGTTTAGATAGTTTAAGTTTTGTAATAATCATGTTTGTACTAATTTGTAAATATTGATGGATGTGTTCATGTAAAATAGGTATAATCATAATATAATGGTAGTTTAGGGTTAGTATAGAAGCTGTGTTTATGCAAATATCCTTTGTATGTTACTGTTTCAATGAATAAATGAGAAATAAAGGGTGAATTTGTTGTTCTTAGTGGGAAAAACGTAGAAAACGTAACAAGGGCGCACTGACGGTGTCAACGCGGGGTGAAGACCGTCACTAAGGTTTGCATTTGTGACAGTTTGACCGTTAGTGTAGTGACAATCGTCACTGATGCTTGTTTCTACAGCGGCGTGATCGTTATCGCATCGATGACCATCGTCAATGTACATTCAGTGATGGTTTAACTATCACTACAATGACGACCGTCACCTTGGTCTGAACCGCAACAGGCCTGAAAAAATGTCAAAAAAATTTGTTTTTTTTATCTTTGTTTCACTATTTAACTAATTTTTATTCTCTTTTAATATTTTCGAATTTTAATTAAAAAATGGATTAAAAAGGATAATCGGGTGCACAGTTTCTTTATCCTCAAATATTTGAACACGAAGTGTAGCCTCGTTATATTTCAAGTATTCGTCTTAAAAAACCGACATTTTAAATTTCGCAATTAGAATTAGATTACAAAAGAACAATCAGGTGTACACCCTTGTATTCCTTAAATAACCGAACGCGAGGCGCACGCCTCGTTGTGGTTTGAGCATTCCTCTTCCACATGATAATAACGATCTTTAATTTTCATAAAAATTTAGATTAAAATGGGAATAATCGAGTGCACAACCTTTTATCCTCGAGTAAGCGAATGCAAGGTGTACGCCTTGATCTAGTTCGATTACTCGTTGAAATTCTGGCAAGATGATCTGTGATGTCGAACACGATGTCACGACCTCAGGGTCTGCATATTATCACACAACAGATAATAGCAAGATAAATAAAATAGTAAATAACACACATAGTTGTTAACCCAGTTCGGTGCAATGTCTCCTACATCCGGGGGCTACCAAGCAAGGAAGGAAATCCACTATCACATAATTAGTTTGAAGTCCTGAACAACCTCAGTGTTTACAGACTTCTCTCCTAATCTCTACTTGTGGATGTTTCTATCTAGAGAAACCCTAGATATGAGACCCCTCTCACTTCCCTCAATCACAAGATAACACACAGCAAAAAGAACAATCAACTCTTGCTTAAAAGCATCTAAGGGATAATAAATTACAACTCAATACACTCAGTTCAATTCAAGTATAAATGTGATACTCAAATGTCTCACATAAAACACACACACGGAACCCTAATGATAACACAATACTGCACTATTTCGATACCTTCCTAGGTTAAGAACTCTTCTCTATATAGCAGTGATACACATGGGCTTCGGTCTTTGATGTGAAGCTGATCCAAGATCTCTTCTCAATCTTTTGAAGATACGATTCTCATTAAATCAAATTTTTCCTAATATGTCTTGACATTATTCCTTTGTGTACAAGTCAAGATATGATCTTTTTCAATCACAGGGAAACGCGTAATAGATTACAAAGACTAAATCTTCATAAAATTTGTAGGAAGCACAATTAAAGATATTAAATCTCATAACTAACGCAAGCTGGATTATGCAAAATGTTGAAGCAATATGTGTCGCAACCTGAAAAATACAGTGCGCGAAAAAAAGAACCGGCGAAAGAAAAAGACAGGAGAGTCGCCACCGTGCGTTATTCATCCCAAAGGAGGGAAAGGAAATGCTCGAAGTAAACCTGAAAAAGGAAAGGACAAGACGGGGTCTCGCAACCAAATCTTGGGTTCGGGAGTCGGTTATGCGAAGGGAAGGTATTAGCACCCCTACGCATCCGTAGTACTCTACGGGATCCACTTTTGTGGTTTTCGTCTAAAGGGTGTGGGTTTACTTAATGTGTTTATTTACTAAAAAGGTTAAGAGAAATGACTCGCGCGGATGTCGCATCCACTGCATACATATCTCATTTGAATATGAGAATCAGAGTCTTCGTAGCTGGGCTGACCTATGGGTTAGGGGATGTGTGCTCGCTAAGACATCGCGTCTTATGCCTACGTATCTCATCTGGAATGAGAATCAGAGCAAGCCGTAGTTCGGCTAACTACGGGGTTGTGGATTGGGTTTTGGACGAACGACGTCACTACACAATCTACCGGATGCTCGACCTTTGGAGACTTACTCGCCTGTAGTAGAAGGAGTAAACGTTTTGCTTTGGGTTTTAGGGTTTGGGATGCTCGAGGGCAAACAGGCAGTCCTTGACGAAGGAACCGCGCTACATGTGGGGATATGAATACAAAACACAAAACATGTATCTCAAAGTAAAATGCCACCAAGGGGCTCAAACATTGCCTCCTATCGAGGTCTTCCAGCTAAGAAAGCGATAAAGTACGAGAAAAGGGAAAAAATTACCACACGGATAAAGATCCAAAGTTACAGCAATTAAAGGATTAGCAACCCTGAGATCTCTCCAGCTAGACCATCAAAGAAAATCAGTCAATACGATTAATCAGGATAAACCTCCGGATGGTATCCCTGCAAGAGTATGTGAGCCCTCACGAAAACTCAACAGAAAGGTTAGACAAACAAGGTGAAATCCAGGGAAAACAATGCCATGGCAACACAAAGACAGGTTAGAGAAACAAAATAGGGTAACCAAGAGTTGCCCCTAAATCAAAATGTAACCACATGAATAATTCCATCAAAATTCACAAAAAGCTCACAAAAAGCAATCAAGGGTAGGAGGCCTAAACCTCTTGTCAAACACATGCATCAAAAGGGTATCAAATTCATCCATAATACCTCATACATTTAGGGCATTCAAATTAAAGGCATAAAGATGATGGATATATGGCAAACCTGATTGGAGAGATTGATTAAGATTGAATGGTATGGCCGGATCTACAAAGTAATACTAGGGTTTATGTGAGGCGGAGTGAACTTCTCAGGGCTGCCTGAAGGTCGCTGCGGAGTAGTTCCTAGGTTTCCTTCTCTCAAAAACTTTCTCCAGTGAATCTCCCAGTGTAACTCCAAGTGTCTTTTCCTCTACTGAAACTTCAGTATTTATAGACTGATTTTCGTGGGTAGTGGGCTCAAATGAGGGAGACCCAAGTCCAAAAAAATTTTTTTGTTATATTTTATTTATTTATTATTATTTTTTTTTCGTTTTTTTTTTTTTTTAAGTTTCTTGGATCTAATTTTGATTGACATGATGAAATGCAATGTATCTAATGTTAAATGACCTAAAAATGAATGCATGCATGAGGTGTAACGCGTACGCTTCCAGGAAAAATGAAGGGTAAATTTTGGGGTATTACAGTTGCCCCTATTCAATCAACTGGAGACCTGGAAAGAAGATAGCAGCGACTTTCATGCTTTCAAGGTATCAAGGGATTGAATACAATAAAAGCCCAAAAATTTGCACTGAAGTGAAGTGAAGTAACAATGCCTGTCAGAATCGGCAAAGAGGTGGTCTTGAAAGAAGAATTCGTCTGGTACGGTGATAGTCAGTCTGAATACCGAAAAAGAATGTTAACTTGGATACCAAAATAAATGGTAACACAGAAATAACCATGGCCTGAATGCCGCTCATCAGTCTGAATACTGGAAATGACTTCGATCTGAACATCGGAAAATTGGCCTGAATGCCACAAGTCGCATCCACCTGAACGTCGGAAACTTCTTCGATCTGAACATCGGAAAGACTTGGCCTGAATGCTACTTCGATCTGAATATCGGGAAAACTGACCTGAATGCCACTTCGATCTGAATATCGGAACACTGGCCTGAATGCCACTTCAATCTGAATATCGGAACACTGGCCTGAATGCCACAAGTCGCATCGACCTGAACGACGGAAACTTCTTCGATCTGAACATCGGAACACTGGCCTGAATGCCACTTCGGTCTGGATACCGGAAAACTGGCCCGAATGCCACTTCGGTCTGGATACCGGAAAACTGGCCTGAATGCCACTTCGGTCTGGATACCGGAAAACTGGCCTGAATGCCACTTCGGTCTGAATACCGGAAACTGGCCTGAACGCCACTTCGATATGAATATCGGAAATTGGCCTGAATGCCACTTCGGTCTGAATACCGGAAAAACTTCATGTCTGTCAGCATCGGCAGAAATATGGAAAGATAATAGAGGCGGCGCATGGGCCGCTGACACTTGCTGGGGATAACCAAGGTGGGTCATGAACAATCTTCAGTCTGAGTACTGGAAATGACTTCTAGCTTATCACTTGGGATACCGAGAATGTTTTATGCTTACATGCGTATGTTTGAATCTTTCAATGGCGTAATGCTCCATGAAAATGGAAATGCTACGCGATTTGGAAGGATGCAATGCAATATGATTCTACATGCAGGGATGCGAAATGCTGGGTAGAATGCCAAGCTGAGGCAAGGGGATCTGCTGGGGAAATGATCACCATCTTCTGGACCCTGGCAAGGCTGCTGGAGATGCACAGCACAAAGAATTATGTGGGGAAATGACCCGCCACACGGTGTTCTAGCAATGACGAAATACCGAGATTCTGACTGGGGAGAGAACGACACTGAACACCTGCTGTTGGGGAAAGCGATAGTGGTTCTGGAAACCACGATCTGCGAGAGATGACTCAACAGGGGAAGCAAACACTGATACGGTACCGAGGTTCTGCTTCAAGGAAAGAAACCATGGATCTGGCATTGGGGTTATCAATCTGGCCTCGAACTCTAAGGAGAAGCCACTTCTGCTGGGAAGATACAGTATGGCACTGTCAACTCCGCTGGGGGTATACAATCTGGCACTGTCAACTCTACTGGGGAGTGTATATTCTGAAACAACCGCTTGGGGAAGTACGGTGGTGAGAACCTGCTGGGGATTGAAGAATCCAACACTCTGATCAGCTCTGCAGGAATAAGACACCAAATTCGTCTGTTGGTGACCTCACTGGGGAAGATATTCACGATCATCTGCAAGGGGATTTTAAGGAAATGCCCCGAGGGTATCTGTTCTGAATAGACGATCCAAAGCACTTAAAATTTACAGCAATTTTAAATGTTTATTGAGCATGTACCTGTAAAGCCCTTATGTGTCATGATGCAATGTTTATCAAAAATTCGGACGTCATTTTTGCAAACAAAACAGTAAAATGAAAATGAAAACAGAGATATACTAAATAACATGATTTTATTGATTGAATGGCCTCTGAATAGGCATTTACATCAGGAAGCAATCCCTGGAAAGAGGTAATCGCACAAAAGATAAAAACAGAAATTAATCTAATGGCAATGTGAAATGGATTTCTATTGGGTTCCAATTCTGCTATGACTTGCCCGTCTTTAAGATCCTCCAGATAATCAGCCTTCTGAAAAGGTGATTGGACTGTTTCCTACCTTTCGAAAATTTCCAGTCATCGACATGAGATGAGATTCAGAACTAACTCAGAACGCAGTCATTCGCTTAATCCCTAACTTTTGCCTGGATCGCCCTTTTCGGGTTTTCAATCCACCGGGATACCCATTTTTGCCTAAGTTGCCTTTTCAGGTTTTCAACTTACCGGGTGTACGATCTTTTCATTTTTAATCCCTAATTTTTGCCCGAACCTTTTCATTTTCTTGGTTCGTCGGGATGCCCATTTTTTCCTGGACTATTCTTTTTACTGTCCAGCGGGTCTATTTTATGCGAAGTATTTTTTAACTGCGTCTGAGTTCACAGGGGAAGTGAAGTTTTCACCATCCATAGTTGCAAGCATTAAGGCCCCACCATCAAAAACCTTGGTGACAATATACGGTCCGTCATAGTTAGGAATCCACTTGCCCCTGTGATCTGTCTGAGGAGGAAGGATCCTTTTCAACACTAAATCTCCGACTTGGAAACAACGAGGACGCACTTTCTGATCAAAGGCTCTCTTCATCTGACTCTGATACAACTGCCCATGACAAATGGCTGCCATTCGCTTCTCTTCGATAAGACTCAACTCATTGAACCTTGTCCGAATCCATTCGGCTTCGTCTAACTTGACATCCAACAAGACTCTTAGAGAAGGAATCTCCACTTCAACAGGTAGGACTGCTTCCATACCATACACCAGGGAGTAAGGGGTTGCCCCGGTCGATGTACGTACTGAAGTGCGGTACCCATGCAAGGCGAAAGGTAGCATCTCATGCCAATCTCTGTACGTGACGACCATCTTCTGCACAATCTTCTTTATGTTCTTATTTGCCGTCTCAACAACGCCGTTCATCTTAGGGCGGCAAGGGGAAGAATTGTGATGCTGAATGTTGAAGTTCTGACACAACTCCTTCATCATTTTGTTGTTGAGATTAGAACCATTATCAGTAATGATTCTTTCGGGAATCCCATAGCGACAAATGATTTCTTTCTTGATGAAACGGGCAACCACATGTCTGGTGACATTCGCGAACGACGCTGCCTCGACCCACTTGGTGAAATAGTCGATGGCAACAAGATGAAGCGATGCCCATTGGAAGCAGTCGGCTCAATCTTTCCAATCATGTCAATGCCCCACATAGAAAACGGCCACGGCGAAGACATCACATTCAGAGGATTTGGCGGTAATGCACCTTATCAGCATAAATCTGGCATTTATGACACTTTCGAGCATATTTGAAGCAATCTGACTCCATGGTCATCCAATAATAACCCGCTCTCAACAATTTCTTAGCCATTGCATGTCCGCCGGCATGAGTACCGAAGGAACCTTCATGAACTTCCTGCATTAACATGTCCGCCTCGTGTCTGTCCATGCATCTGAGCAAAACCATGTCGAAGTTCCTCTTATACAGCACATCGTCTTTGTTCAAGAAGAAACTGCCTGCCAATCTTCTCAAAGTCTTTCTGTCATTGTTGGATGCCCCTGTAGGGTACTCTTGATTCTTCAGAAAGCACTTGATATCGTGATACCAGGGCTTGTCATCGACTACCAGTTCAGCAGCAAACACATATGCGGCCCTGTCAAGGCGCATCACATCGATCCTGGGAGCATGGTTCCAGCGAATTACCTTGATCATGGAGGAGAGAGTAGCAAGTGTGTCTGCCATCTGGTTCTCATCACGAGGTATATGATACAATTTTACTGTTGTGAAGAAACTTAATAGTCTTCTCGTGTAGTCTCTGTAGGGGACCAGAGTGGGTTGGAGAGTATTCCAATCACCATTCACTTGATTGATCACCAGAGCTGAATCTACGAAGATGTCCAAAGTCTTGATTCTCAAATCAATGGCTTGCTCAATACCCAAGATACAGGCCTCGTACTCAGCTTCATTATTTGTGCACTCAAAAGTCAAACGAGCGGTGAAAGGCATGTGGGCACCTTTCGGAGTAGTAATGACAGCACCAATTCCACTTCCTCTAGCATTGACAGCCCCATCAAACAACAAAGTCCACTTTTCGTTTGGATCAGGTCCCTCCTCAACAACTGGCTCTTCACAGTCTTTCATCTTGAGGAACATGATGTCTTCATCTGGAAAATCAAACTTCATCGGCTCATAATCATCAATCGGCTGCTGAGCAAGATAGTCTGACAGAATACTCCCTTTGATGGCTTTCTGGGATGTATACTGGATATCATACTCTGTTAAAATCATCTGCCAACGGGCAACACGTCCGGCGAGAGCCGGCTTCTCAAAGATGTACTTCACTGGATCCATCTTAGAAATCAACAAGGTAGTATGGTTCAACATATACTGCCTCAGTCGGCGAGCAGCCCAGGCCAAAGCACAACAAGTTTTCTCAAGCTGCGAATATTTGACTTCACAGTCGGTAAACTTTTTGCTAAGGTAGTATATGGCATGCTCTTTTCGACCAGACTCGTCATGTTGTCCCAATACACACCCCATCGAGTTTTCAGTCACTGATAGGTACATTATCAGAGGTCTCCCAGGAACTGGAGGTATAAGGATCAGAGGTTTCTGTAGATACTCTTTTATCTTCTCGAAAGCCCTTTGACAATCTTCATTCCACCTGATAGCCTGATCTTTCTTCAGCAATTTGAAAATTGTCTCACACGTGGTTGTTAGGTGAGAGATGAACCTTGCAATGTAGTTCAACCTCCTTAAGAAACTACGGACTTGCTTCTCTGTTCTTGGCTCTGGCATTTCCTGTATCGCTTTTACTTTGTGGGGATCCACCTCAATCCTTTTTCCGCTAACAATAAAACCCAGCAATTTTCCCGATCTCACCCCGAAAGTGCACTTGTTCGGATTAAGTCTCAGTTTGAATTTCCTCAAACGCTCAAACAGTTTCTGCAAATTCACCAAATGTTCTTCTTCTGTCTGAGATTTGGAAATCATATCGTCCACATAAACCTCGATTTCATGATGAATCATATCATGGAACAGAGTTACCATAGCTCGTTGATATGTTGCTCCGGCATTTTTCAGACCAAACGGCATCACCTTGTAGCAGATGGTGCCCCATGGGGTTATGAAAGTTGTCTTTTCCATGTCTTCTGGTGCCATCTTGATTTGGTTATAGCCAGAAAATCCATCCATGAAGGAGAATACCGAGAACTGAGCTGTATTATCCACCAAAACGTCGATGTGAGGTAATGGGAAATCATCTTTAGGGCTAGCTCTGTTCAGATCCTGGTAGTCGACACACATCCGTACCTTTCCATCCTTCTTAGGTACTGGGACGATGTTTGCAACCCATGGCGGATAATTGGTGACTGCTAGAAACCCTGCATCCAACTGCTTTTGTACTTCTTCCTTTATCTTGACAGCCATCTCTGGTCTTGTTCTTCTGAGCTTCTGCTTGATTGGAGGACAACCTTCTTTGAGAGGCAAGCGGTGTACCACGATGTCTATGTCCAGCCCAGGCATGTCCTGATAAGACCAGGCGAAGATGTCAACGTATTCTTGCAGCAATTCAATCAACCCTTTCTTCACATTGTCTTCTAAAGCAGCCCCTATCTTGATTTCTCTCTTGGCGTCCTCGGTGCCGAGATTAATCACTTCAACAGACTCTTGATGCGGTTGAATAACCCTTTCCTCTTGTTTTAATAACCTGGTAAGCTCTTCAGGGAGTTCACAGTCTTCATCATCCTCTTCTTCAGCTTGAAAGATTGGATTTTCAAAGTCGAAGCGAGCCGTAGCAGAAACGTTATCAATAGGATCTGGTGATGTGCATCTGCATGAGTGATGGTATGTGCTTATGAGTGTGAACAAGAAGTGAAAACTAAACAAAACATTGCCATTTTTTTTATTTTGAAAAACTGCAAAAATAGAAAGACAGGGAACGGAATATTTGAATGCAAAAATACGTCCTTTATTTATGATAAAAATGCAAGTGTCACATAGACGGGCCCTACAATGAGTCATTACGCCCTGGGCGGAACGTAAGACTTGGATATGCATGAATAAACAAAGAAAATTACTCTTCAAGAAGAGTGACTTGGATAATCTCTTCAGAAGACCAATTGTTGATGACTTCACCCGGGATCCTCGGACGCACCCAGTTGTCAATGTCACAATCACTATCCCCATCTTCTTCGTTGACTGCAGAGACTTGACCATACTGAATGATGCCAGCACTGGATAAAGTGATCGGCCCCTGAAGTGTTGTAGAAGTCAAAACTGGCTGATACCCAATCCCGAACTTATCTTCTTTCACTGGTAATTCCAACAGACGCCCCCAACCGGGAGCAACACCTGAATCCACCACGGCCCGTGCCTGCTTAAAGGATGAGATAGAGGCACCCGCTTTAACCTCTTTCACAGACTCTTGGACAGACAAATCTTCAACCTGGAGGATACCTTTGTCGAGCAAGGCCTGGATACCCTGCTGTAGCTTCAAACAACCTCCACTCTGAGTGGCACAATCCAAACAACCCTTCCCACAACCGGGGAAAACATCGGCCTTCAGCAAGCATCCTTTGATATCCAAAAATGGAGTCTTCAACTTCAACACATCCTTAATGGACTTGGCTTTTCCCTCTATCATGTTAACGTTCGCACCACCATGTTGGGGCATGGGATTGTTAACGACATTCGGAGCCGGTGCAAGGTCGATGGCCTTTGAATCTATGAGGTCTTGAACTACGTGCTTAAAAGCTTTGCAGTTCTCAATATTGTGGCCAGGTGCCCCAGAGTGGAAGCTACACCTAGCGTTGGCGTCGTAACCCGCCGGAAGTCTACCAACAGAAGGAGCCAGAGTGCGCAGTTGCACAAGTTGTAGTTGTTGAAGACTAGAAAGCAACTGAGCGTACGACATTGGAAGGGTGTCGAAACGCCGGTCCATCATCCTTTGCCTCTGTTGATAGGCGGGTCTGTTACCCGGTTGTTGCTGCTGTTGGTACTGAGCTGGTTGAGGTTGTGATTGTTGTTGTTGTAGTGGCGCTGCAGCTGGAATGGTCACAGCCGCAACATACGGTTGTTGATGATAATTCTGAAAATTATTCATCTGGTTATCCCTGTTCTGATAAGAAGATATGGCATTTGCATCCCCTTCTCCCCTCTTCTGTCCCTGAATGAACGGCTTCTTCACCCCTGATGAGGATCCACCTCCACTCTGGCTCTTATAGGTCTTTAGGTAATTCTCCACCCTTTCTCCAGTAGAGACCACATCAGCAAAGTTGGAAGCATTGCACCCCACCAGACGCTCCAGATAAGGTCCAGGCAGCGTATTCATGAACATGTTGGCCATTTCCTTTTCCAACATAGGAGGCTGAACACGGGAAGCTGTATCCCTCCAGCGTTGAGCGTATTCCCTTAAGCACTCATTGCTTTTAAGAGACAGATTCTGAAGTTGAGTTCTGTCCAGAGCCATGTCTGCATTATACTGATACTGCTTCACGAAAGCCTCTGCCAAATCCCTCCAGCAACGGATGTGGGCTCTGTCCAGCCTCATATACCATTCCAAGGATGCCCCAGCTAGGCTATCCTGGAAGAAGTACATAAGTAGCTTCTCGTCATCAGAGTATGCAACCATTTTACGGAAATAGGCTTGCACGTGAGTTTTGGGGCAAGAGCTGCCATGGTATTTGTCAAATATCGGGACCTTGAATTTCGCTGGCACTCTCACACCTGGGACCAGCCCCAAGTCAGCAACATCTACTCCCAGAAGATTCTGTCATTCCACTGCTTTCAACCTCTCTTCCAATCTTCTAAACATGGGGTCCATGCCAAAGTCTTCCTGAAGCAAGGGGGACTGATCATCCTGACCATCCTGAATGGGTTGTTGATCTAGGTTGACATGCGGGATCGGGATAGGCCCCGGTCCATTGGGACCATTAGCCTCTCCAGCTGGAGGATCGGCCAACGTCTCTGGTTGAGTAATAGGGGGATCCCTCTGTACCAACAATCTAAGCTCCTGCTGTCCTTGAGCCACCCCTTGAACCAAATCCATGAATTGATTCATGCGAATCTTCATCTCGGCGAGCTCTGCTTGTAGGCTCTCCATCGCTCTCTGTTGATTCCTTCGGGTACCGTATCGATGAATGCCTGAGTCAGCTATCCTGCTAGTGGGACACCAAACAATATGAGAACACTGCGGCGGTACCTGTTATGCAAGACATGCGGATGACTATGCAAATGCAATGACATGTTTATCAATTCCAAAAGGCATTCTACCCCCTTGATTCCAGTCTCACATTTGATAAACAGTGTAAGAAGAAAACCCCGACTAGAATCAAGAAGAAGATATGAACCCCTGGGAATAGATAAACATGTGTTGAATGATATGAATGCAAAATGATGATGTAATGCAATGACATGGGAATGCAGTGATGTGTATCTGCTTGAACATCTGTCGGGTTACACTGTCTGAAGAGAAAACCACTGAGGAATATAATACAAGATCAAAGCTCTGCTCCAGAAAACCGAGTTGGTTGGAGGTTAAGGTTTCCTGAATTTAGCCAGCCCCTCACTGGTAGGTTCTAAGAACAGAAGTTCGTCAACTTCAGCCCTTCAGTCGCGAATAATACGTTTACCACTGAAGGTTTGGCATTATTACGGGATAAAAGACCTCCACTGACTCCCCTCAACAGGACATCCTAAAGCAAGTTCCCAGTCTCGGGGTCCTCGGATTGATCAGCGAGAATGCGCCCACCAGAGCTAACATAATCACGTCTCGGAGGAGAGGCCTCGACTGAGTTCTCGGGAAATGGTCACCAGAGTCGACGATTTCTAAAGGAACATCATGTTGTTACGGAACATCCGTAGGACATAATATATCCAAGAGAAACCTCGTCTGGGTGTGGTTCTTCACGAACGACTTAACGTAGCAACATGCCACGCAAGCCTCATGATCATCCACTCTAAAACCTGTGTGTGCACTCAAGCCTGGGTAATGGGCTTATCTCTCGTAGAACATCCCATCCCAACAAACAAACAAACAGATCCAACAGATACAGCAGATGAATGCAAGCAAGTAAGTAAATAAATGTACAAAAGCATGAACACCCAATAAACAAGAAATCACACGAGCTAGGAGGGAATCGCTTAGGGAAGATGAACCAGCAAGAGGTCAACTTCAGAGTGTCCCCAGCAGAGTCGCCAGCTATCGCAACCTGAAAAATACAGTGCGCGAAAAAAACAACCGGCGAAAGAAAAAGACAGGAGAGTCGCCACCGTGCGTTATTCATCCCAAAGGAGGGAAAGGAAACGCTCGAAGTAAACCTGAAAAAGGAAAGGACAAGACGGGGTCTCGCAACCAAATCTTGGGTTCGGGAGTCGGTTATGCGAAGGGAAGGTATTAGCACCCCTACGCATCCGTAGTACTCTACGGGATCCACTTTTGTGGTTTTCGTCTAAAGGGTGTGGGTTTACTTAATGTGTTTATTTACTAAAAAGGTTAAGAGAAATGACTCGCGCGGATGTCGCATCCACTGCATACGTATCTCATCTGAATATGAGAATCAGAGTCTTCGTAGCTCGGCTGACCTATGGGTTAGGGGATGTGTGCTTGCTAAGACATCGCGTCTTATGCCTACGTATCTCATCTGGAATGAGAATCAGAGCAAGCCGTAGTTCGGCTAACTACAGGGTTGTGGATTGGGTTTTGGACGAACGGCGTCACTACACAATCTACCGGATGCTCGACCTTTGGAGACTTACTCGCCTGTAGTAGAAGGAGTAAACGTGTTGCTTTGGGTTTTAGGGTTTGGGATGCTCGAGGGAAAACAGGCAGTCCTTGACGAAGGAACCGCGCTACATGTGGGGATATGAATACAAAACACAAAACATGTATCTCAAAGTAAAATGCCACCAAGGGGCTCAAACATTGCGTCCTATCGAGGTCTTCCAGCTAAGAAAGCGATAAAGTACGAGAAAAGGGAAAAAATTACCACACGGATAAAGATCCGAAGTTACAGCAATTAAAGGATTAGCAACCCTGAGATCTCTCCAGCTAGACCATTAAAGAAAATCAGTCAATACGATTAATCAGGATAAACCTCCGGATGGTATCCCTGCAAGAGTATGTGAGCCCTCACGAAAACTCAACAGAAAGGTTAGACAAACAAGGTGAAATCCAGGGAAAACAATGCCATGGCAACACAAAGACAGGTTAGAGAAACAAAATAGGGTAACCAAGAGTTGCCCCTAAATCAAAATGTAACCACATGAATAATTCCATCAAAATTCACAAAAAGCTCACAAAAAGCAATCAAGGGTAGGAGGCCTAAACCTCTTGTCAAACACATGCATCAAAAGGGTATCAAATTCACCCATAATACCTCATACATTTAGGGCATTCAAATTAAAGGCATAAAGATGATGGATATATGGCAAACCTGATTGGAGAGATTGATTAAGATTAAATGGTACGGCCGGATCTGCAAAGTAATACTAGGGTTTGTGTGAGGCGGAGTGAACTTCTCAGGGCTGCCTGAAGGTCGCTGCGGAGTAGTTCCTAGGTTTCCTTCTCTCAAAATCTTTCTCCAGTGAATCTCCCAGTGTAACTCCAAGTGTCTTTTCCTTTACTGAAACTTCAATATTTATAGACTGATTTTCGTGGGTAGTGGGCTCAAATGAGGGAGACCTAAGTCCAAAAAAAAATTTGTTATATTTTATTTATTTAATTAATTTTTTTTTTTTGTTTTTTTTTTTTAAGTTTCTTGGATCTAATTCTGATTGACATGATGAAATGCAATGTATCTAATGTTAAATGACCTAAAAATGAATGCATGCATGAGGTGTAACGCGCATGCTTCCAGGAAAAATGAAGGATAAATTTTGGGGTATTACAATATGTCAGGACATCTTGTTCAACATCTTGCAAATACTTATTTTTCCAAAAAGCAACCAATCATCAAAAGACAAACCTAACAATCTCCACATTTGGCAATTTTTGGCTAAACAATCTTTGCAATGGTTAGTTGTCAATAAATAGAAGAGACTGATAAAAGGATGTATCTCAACAGGAAAGCATATAACATCATTTTACATACATTCTTCAGAGGAAGGCGTAACGAATCAATCAGGCCTACACTATAAAACAAATAAGCGCAAAAAAATTCCTTCTATTTTAGACAGGATGTCAGGACATTGTTCCTGACATCAAGAACAACAGAACCAGATCAGGTTGTCCCTCTGAGTATCAAAAGAGTTTCCCCAAGGGAGACTCCCCCTACAGACCTACACATGCTCCCCCTCAAAGAGCAACCCATCCAAACAAAACAAACATACCAGTTCAACACAGTCAAAACTCACTAACTACTCCCCCTTTTTAGCCATAAAAATTTCAAAACAAAACACAATTACCATACCATCAAAGTCAGTCACACAAGATTAAGAGGGTTACAAACCAAGAAGCACCTAAAGGGTGCACAAAACAGAATTCCGAGCACAACCCACAAAAGCAACAAATTCAAGAATAACATACAAAAGAACTAGAAAACATTAATCCTTATCTCTGCTAGTCTCTTCCTCATCAATAGTAACAGTTCTGTCTGCATTATCCTCTTCCTCATCAATTGCATCAACTTTCTCACCACCTTCCTCTTCATAAAGAGCCTTAATCAACATTTCTAGTTTGCATTTCCTTTCAGTATAATTATTTATAGTCGCATCCAAGGTCTTGCAAGTGTCTTTCAGCTTAGTAAGGATGCTTATTCTGTCAGTGGACCTTGAAGAAGTATGACCAGATATCATGACAATGTTGGGGATATGTTTCCTAATGAACAGTCTATAATGCAATGAGAGAGGAGGGTCCCTTTTGCAAGTACTGTCAGAATTGATCAATATGTTGGGGGTGTTGACTCGGGATAACTCCATAAATCAAATAGGGAAAATCTATTGGCATTTTTACAGCATAAGATGCAACATGTTTCATAGTCTGATCAAAAATATAAGCCCCAAAATCAAAATTTGACTTGGTCCCAACAATGTAGATGAACTTACCTAGCCCAGTATCTATATTGGTGGTATGATTGGTAGGCATCCAATTAGCAACTCCAATTCTATGGAGAATAACATACTTGACACTCAAGGCACTAGCAGACAATTTTCCTTTCCTTGACCATTCTTTTACTTGCTTAGTTGTGATCTTTTTGCAGATGACAATGTCTGAAACTTCAATTTCAGCTTGTTCTTCTTCATTTCTTCCCAAGAACCTATTGATTATTTCAGGAGAAAAGTCCACACATATACCTCTGACATACACTTTTATGAATTCTTTGCTCTTTTTGTTGTCACACTCTTTGGAGATGTTAACAATAAACTCTTTGACCAACATTTCATAGAACTTCCCAAAACCTATTACAGTTTTCATTAGACATGCTTCTTGAATCAGACTTAGCACCTTTTTACCTTCAAACACATCCTTCCCCAATTCCCTTTCCAATGCTAACCTTCTTTGATAAACATATTTCCATTTTTCAACATTTTCAACAGAGTGAAAATAGATGTTGTCAGGTGGAACTTCAGGAATGTTGGCTGGAATCTTCTTCCAAAAAGCTTGATTTCTGGAAGTGGAGATGATGTCCTGAACATTGTGTTCGACATCCTGATCATATTCACTAGATTCAGAAGGAACTTCCTTCCTTTTTAGAGACTTCTTCTTATATGTAGGAGTAACTACCTTGCTTCATCTTTTAGTGGGACCAACATTAGCCTTCTTCTTGACAGATTTGGAGGGAGTGCTGAAGGACCCAACAACTTGACCCTTCATTTTCTTCAACCATTTAGTTATGCCTGGAGCCAATCTTTTCCCGATAGGAACATCATCAGAGTCCAATTCCTCAATATTAAAAATGTCAGTGGGTTGATCAACAAGGTTTTTATCTTTGTTACCCAACTCATTAAGAACATCTTCTGACTTTTCTTTGTCTTGAGATGTCTCAGGAGAGAGAGAGAGAGAGAGAGAGAGAGAGAGAGATAGAGAAGGAGCATGCACATCAGGATCATTTCTGGGGTTCTCAGAATTGTTATTCGGTTGGGCCAAGGATGTGGATACATCCGACACAACATTTGTCTTGGGGTCAATCCCCAAAACCTAATAGATCAGCACCCGAATATTCTTATCAACATCATCTCTATCAACAACAATCACGCTAGATTTACTCAAGGAAGTAACAAATCTAGGTTTATTGTTGGTTCCAAAAGCTTCAACATTTTCAATAAAATTTATCGCAGCGGAGCAATCTCCATTCATACCAACATTAGGTTTAATGCTGATAGGGTCTAGATACAAGCTAGTCATGGATATAGGTTTATTCACAACAGTGGGAGGTTCAGGATCACTCTTATTTTTCACAGTTATGGATGGTGTGGAAGAGGTACTTACTTTAGTAGGCTTGATTTCTCTTTAAGAATAAGTTTTGGCATTTATCATGGGAGTTGCATGGACAGGAACAATTGAGAGAGGGACAACATCAATGATGACATCAGAGAGATCTAACTCAGTGCCAACATTATTAGGGTTTGCTTTCTCTTTGGAGGATTTGCTTGGAGTGAAGACAGAAGGTTGTGACATTTTGCACGAATTTGGTGGAGAGGTGATGTAGAGATGAAAATGTATAAGAATACATTTAAGAGAGAGAAAGCAAAGGTTAGCGTGAGTGTGACGTGCTGAGAAAATAAGAAGGATGTGTAGTGATGGACTTTGAGTTTTGTGCACAGTTAAGTGGAGGGAAGAGAAAGTTTGATTTCTTTTTCCCTTCTTCAGTAATTTCTATAACTCTCCAAGCATAGAAATGCCTAATTCTCCCCTTAGTTTTTCAAATTTATTTGCATCTAGAGCTTTTGTAAAAATGTCTGCCAGTTACTTTTCAGTAGTTACATATTCAAGAGTGACAATTTTCTCTTCCACCAGATCCCTAATGAAGTGATGTCGGATATCATTGTGCTTAGTTCTGCTGTGCTGAATAGGTATCTTGGAGATGTTAATAGCACTTAAGTTGTCACAGTACAATATCATGGCATCTTGCTGGACATTGTATTCTTCTAACATTGTATTCTTCTAACATTTGCTTCATCCAAATCAACTGAGAGCAACTACTTCCTACAACAATATATTCAACCTCAATTATGGATAAGGACACACTAATTTTCTTCTTGTTGAACCAAGATATTAGATTATTTCCCAAAAAGAAACACCCTCCAGAAGTGCTTTTTCTATCATCAGCACTACCTGCCCAATCAACATCATAGTATCCTGTTAATAAAGAGTTTTCATTATGAGAATACAACATTTCATATTCATTGGTTCCATTAACATACTGAAGAATCCTTTTACTTGAGTAATGTGACTCATTTTGGGTTCAAATTGATATCTAGCACAAATTCCTACAACAAATGTAATGTCAGGTTTGCTAGATGTGAGATAAAGCAAACTATCAACCATACTCTTGTATAGGCTTTGATCCACATTTGTTCCTTTTTCATCTTTGGTTAGTTTTAAATGAGTTGGTGCATGTGTCCTTTTATGGCTTGCATTTTCCATGCCAAACTTTTTCACTATGTTCTTGGCATACTTGCTTTGGGAGATGAAGATAATGTCATCCATCTGTCTGACTTGGAGCCCAAGAAAGAATGTCAATTCATCAACAAGACTCATTTCAAACTCAGATTGCATCTGCTTGACAAAATGTTGTACCATCTGGTTCAACATCCCTCCAAACACAATGTCATCAACATATATTTGAGCTATAATGAGTTTACCATGTTCTTCTTTTATAAATAGAGTTTTGTTTGTTCCTCATTTCCTGTATCCATTGTTGACAAGGTATTTAGTGAGCCTTTCATACCAAGCCCTAGGTGCTTGCTTAAGTCCATATGGAGCTTTCCTCAATTTGTAAACATGATCTGGAAAGCTTGGATCTATGAACCCATTGGGTTGTTCTACATATACTTCTTCATTCAAGTACCCGTTTAAGAAATCACTTCTTACATCCATTTGAAATAGTTTGAATTTAAGGAGGCATGCCACTCCTAACAGAAGTCTGATTGACTCAAGGCGAGCAAAAGGAGAAAATGTTTCATCAAAATCGACCCCTTTAATTTGAGTGTATCCTTGAGCAACAAGTCTGGCTTTGTTTTTGGTCACAATTCCTTTTTCATCAGATTTGTTCTTTTAGATCCACTTAGTGCCAATTACATTCATTCCTTTAGGTCTAGGTACTAAGTCTCATACTTCCTTTCTTATAAATTGACCTAATTTCTCTTGCATTACATTGATCCAAAATTCATCAGTCAAAGCTTCCTTCACATTTTTGGTTCAAACTTAGAAACAAAACATGCATTTGAGATCACATTTCTAGATCTAGTGGTGACTCCTTCATTAAGGTTTCTAATTATGAGATCTATTGGATGGTTTTTCTGTATTTTGATGGAGGTACCTTTGTTGACTTGAGGGTTATCAGGTTCAACACCTCATGATTCACTGTTTGATTCAATCACTTCCTCATTTTAGTTGGGTTGATATGTTGAAATGATGTCTCGACATCAGATTCAACATCTGTCCCCTTTTCTGAGATATTGTCATCCATTACCACATTGATGGATTCCATCATGGCTTTGGTTCTGGAATTAAAGACTCTATAGGCTTTGCTATTTGTAGAGTATCCTAGAAATATATCTTCATCAATCTTGGAATCCATCTTTCTTCTTTGTTCACAGTCAGCTAAAATATAGCATTTACTTCCAAATACGTGAAAGTATTTGACTGTGGGCTTTCTTCCTTTCCATAACTTATAAAGAGTGGTTGAGTTTCCAGTTCTTAGGGTGACTCTATTGTGAATATAACAGGCAATATTCATTGCTTCATCCCAGAAATGATAGGGAAGATGCTTGGCATGAAGCATGACTTTGGCAGACTCTTGGAGAGTTATGTTCTTGTGTTCCACAACCCCGTTTTGTTGTGGGGTGATAGGAGAGGAAAACTCATGCCCAATTCCTTCAGAGGAGCAGAAATCACCAAATTTGTTGTTTTCAAGTTTTTTCCTATGGTCACTTCGATCCTGATGATTTCACTTTCCTTCTCTCCTTGAATCCTTTGACATAGATCTTTGAAAACCTCAAAACCATCATATTTTTCTTTGATGAAGTTCACCCATGTGAACCTTGAAAAGTCATCAACAACAACATATGCGTACCTTTTCCCTCCAAGGCTCTCAACCTGCATAGGTCCCATTAAATCCATATGAAGGAGTTCCAGAACTTTCGAAGTCGTCTGATGTTGTAACTTTGGCTGTGATATCTTGGTTTTCTTTCTAATTTGACACTAACCACATATTTTACCTTCTTCGATCTTGAGTTTTGGAATGCCTCTGATCGCTTCTTTTGACACAATCTTTTTCATCCCCTTCAGATGCAGATGTCCAATTTTTTGGTGCCATAGATTAACTTCGTCTTCTTTGGATATCAAGCATGTAGGAGTGTGGTTTGTTTCTTTAGAAGACCATAAGTAGCAGTTGTCCTTAGACCTGACTCCCTTCATTAGCACTTCATTTTTTTCATTTGTGATAAGACACTCTGATTTTGTGAAGTTAACTTTAAGACCTTCATCACATAGTTGACTAATACTAATCAGATTAGAAGTTAAACCTTTTACTAGAAGGACATTGCCGAGACTTGGAAGTCCAGTACATGCTAGTCTTCCAAACCCTTTAATTCACCTTTGACCCCATCTCCAAACGTGACATGACTAGTTGAGTATGACATGATGTTTTCAAGGAACTTCTTGACACCTGTCATGTGCCTGGAATAACCACTGGCAAAATACGAGGCTTCACGAGCTAAATCTCTTATAGAGGTGTGAGCTATAAAGTTGGTGTTGACAATCTTGGGTATCCCCTCCCTTTTTTGGTTGACCCGATGTTATGTTGGGTACCTTGGATATCCATACAATTTGAAACAAAAAGGCTTTATATCACTATATTTCCCACAGTAGTGACATCTCCAGGGAGATGATCTTCCTTTAGTGTGAAGGTTCTGATGGTTGGCATGATGTTGAGACAAAGGTTTTGACATGACGGGTTTATACTCCTCCCCTGGAAGAACAAATTTGGTCATCTATGATTCTCCTTGGCTATGAAGAGATTGATTTTTAAAGCCAACCACTCTTAGATCTCCAGCTACTTTTCCAATTTGTCGAACTTCACCTAACATGTTAGATCACTTGTTTCGCATTCTGACAAATTTTGTCATGTTCTTAAGTTAGGAAGACAACAATATCACTTCATTTTGGAGCTCAGAGATGGTGAATTACAATCCTTCTTTTTCAGCCTGTAATTGAGATATAATTTTCTTCTATTTTTCTCGCAGCAGACACACTTCTTCACTTCTGATGCAGAGCTCTCTCTATGAAGCAACCAGTTCTTCATAAGATAGTTCTTCATCACATGAATCATCATCAGATTCCCATCTTCCACTTAGAGAAGTAACATGTTTATCAGCTTCCTCCTCAGGTTCACTTTTCGAGTTGTCCTTATCAGACTAAGAAACAGATAAACCTTTCTTTTGTTTCTTGAGATAGGTAGGACATTCAGCTCTAATTTGTCCAAAAACTTAACACCCATGACACTGAATTCCTTTACCTTGATTTGATCTCTCTTCATTTCTCGATCTTCTCTAGAAGTCATTAGTATTCCTGATGTCAAGAGGGATGTTCTTGACATTGGGTCTCGACTTCCTGTCAATTCTCTTAAGAACCTTGTTGAATTGTCTTCATAGAAGCACTATAGCATTGGTCATTCCTTCATCGGTATCCAAATCACATTGGTTTTGTTCATCTTCAGTGTTGGATACAAATGTTACGCTCTTGGTTTTCTTTTAAGTTTTGTCACTAATACCTAACTCAAAATTTTGAAGAGATCCAATAAGCTCATCTACTCTCATGGAGCTGATCTCTTGAGCTTCCTCAATAGCTATGACATTCATGTCAAAAAATTTAGGTAGAGACCTTAGAATTTTTCTCACCAGTTTTTCTTCTGACATCCTTTCTCCCAAAGCACTAGAAGAATTAGCTATTTCAAGAATACTCATGTGAAATTCATGGATATTCTCATCATCTTTCATCTTTAGATTTTCAAATCTGGTAGTGAAAAGATGAAGTCTAAACATCTTTACTTTGGATGTGCCTTCATGAGTAGTTTTGAGGAATTCCCAAGCTTCTTTATCTACAGTACATGTATTAATCAACCTAAACATATTTTTGTCCACACCATTGAATAGAGCATTCAAGGCTTTGGAGTTTCCAAGAGCCAATTCATCGTCTTACTTGGACCAGTCCTCTTTAGGTTTCAGTTCAGTAGTTGCCTTTCCATCCTTGTCAATCATAACAGGATGCTCCCATCCTTTAATGATAACTTTCCATGTCTTTTTATCCATAGATTTTAAGAAATCCACCACCTTTGCCTTCTAGTAATCATAGTTGGATCCATCTAAGATGGGGGGTCTGTTGATAAATCCTCCTTCCTTGTCCATGGTTCCAGAAAGTATCTTCCCTGAATCTCACCCAGAGACAGAGCAAGATGCATGCTCTGATACCAATTGAAATTCTGGCAAGCAGATCCCTGATGTCGAACACGATGTCATGACCTCAGGGTCTTCACATTCTCACACAACAGACAATAATAGGATAAATAAAATAGTAAATAACACACATAGTTGTTAACCCAGTTTGGTGCAACGTCACCTACATCTGGAGGCTACCAAACCAAGAAGGAAATCCACTATCACATAATTAGTTTGAAGTCTTGAACGACCTCACTGTTTACAAACTTCTCTCCTAATCTCTACTTGTGGATGTTTCTATCTAGAGCAACCCTAAATATGAGATCCCTCTCACTTCCCTCAATCACAAGATAACATACAGCATAAAAGCACAACCCGCTCTTGCTTAAAAGCTTCTGAGGGATAGTAAATTAAAACTCAATACACTCAGTCCAATTCAAGTATCAATGTGATACTCGAATGGCTCACATAAAACATACACGCGAAACCCTAATCATAACACAATATTGCACTGCTTCAAAACCTTCCAAGGTTAAGAACTCTTCTATCTATAGTAGTGATACGCATGAGATTCAGTCTTTAATATGAAGCAGGTCTGATATTTCTTCAAAATATTCTGAAGATACGATTCTCATTAAATCAAATGTTTCCTAATATTTCTTGACATTGTACCTTCGTGTACAAGTCAAGATACGATCTTCTTCAATCACAGGGAAACATGCAATAGATTACAAAGACTAAATCTTCAGAGAATCTGTAGGAAACACAATTAAAGATACTAAATCTCATAACTAACGCAAGTTGGATTATGCAGAATGTTGAAGCAACATGTTAAGACATCTTGTTTAACATCTTGCAAATACTTGTTTTTCCAAAAAGCAGCCAATCACCAAAAGAAAAACCTAACACTCATATTCTGCATAGAATCAATCATAATAAATCAATTTATTTTTCCGCCTACTCGCGACCAAACAATTTCTTAAACAAACTTGTCCGTCCAAGCTTTTTTCTTTCAATCAACGAGTCTTTTTTGGCCATTGTGTGATTAAACTCATTTTTTGCAATTTAAAATCAACCAACCCAAATTTTTTTTCTACCAGAACTACATAGCTTTGATTTTTCCATCGCACCGAGAGATACGTTGGAGCAAGATTGACATATTTCCAAACACCCTAATAAAAAAAAATCGTTTTTTTTTTTAAATATATCGTAACAATTAGGAGAAATCAAACACCTCAGGCTAACACCTTTTTTTACAAAACTAATTCAAGGTAAACGTTATTTATAATGGATGTCGCGGGGTGTTAATATTTTCCCCACACATAAGCGTTTCCCGGACCTGAATTTGGTCGTGCTGGCCATATCTTTGTTCTTTATGATTTTATCGATGAATTCCCTTTTAAAAATAAACTTCGGTAGCGACTTCATTGTAATTCAAGCTTTTACTCGCTTGGGTATTTTCCACGCCACGTTTGCTGAAGACTTCACTAGGGACACTTAGAGGGTCAAACCTATTTTGGTTGTAGGGTTTAAATGTTATCTTTGTTTATATTTCCTCTTGTGTTTTTATGTTTTCTTATTATCTTGTCTTATCTTTTGCAAATTTTTGTATATATTCATCACGTTATGGGTTTGGGGTTGTTAATCGAGCAAGGCTCTATTCCCAAGCCTGGAGAAAAACCTAAGTTTAAGTCAGGAAATTGCATAGTCTTATCCCCCTAGGTGTACACCTTGTATGGTTAACATTAAGACTCCATCAAGAATAGATCTTTTCGCGAATCTTGTCATAAAATGGCTAGCCCGTTATTATGGCTAAATTTCGACTAAGGTTTGTGACTCTATAAAAAAAACCTTAGTTGGAGATGAGCCACCACGCCCCATTCCAGATGTTTTATGATTAAATAAGATGTCAATTGGGGATGTCAAACATCAATATTTCAGACGGTCATGATTGCTTCAATTTAATGTAAGCAATGATGGTTTATTTCTCGAGACACTAAACACTTGTGTCATGTGTTAGAAGCGCGTTGAGCTTTTCAAAACACTGAGTAAGTCTAAAAGCTTTATCTTGGCTTTAACTCCCTTATAAAATATTCTCCTTTTTATTTTCTTTCTCTAAATTGCTCTCACGACTTCTATAAGCTCTTCCACAATATGCCTAGCTTCTTGATAGGCTCCTCATTCATCGTCTCTAATTATTTCAAATATGGAATTTTCATTTTCCTCCTCTTTGTAATAGTTGTAAGTAGATATTTTTAAGGGAAAGTCTTACATATGGTTTAGGTTAGCTTAAAGTTGTGGGTTTTGAGGATTATAGCCATCACTTCGGAAATTGTGAGGGTGGTGGTGATTTCTTTTTGTTCTTTTGTTTTCCTAAGATCAAAAAGATAATGGTTGCCCGTTATGTCTTGGCTAAGGACACCAAGGACATTGGGCCTTACTATACTTCAAACAAATAGATCCTCTATATCTGCACATTTAGTTTAGTTCTCCCTCCACCAATTTCTACTTCTGTCTCCCTTTTTTAGGTATATGAGGGTTTTTTCTTAACTTTTACCCTTTCGTATTAGAGGTCGTGAAGGTCCTCAATGTTGTGTCTTCTCAGCTGCTTCCTAACAATTGCGGATTTAATAGGTCCTTTGAGATGGTATGTGAAGGTATGAAGATTTTCCCTACAGTGGGGATATATTTTTCACATTTTATACTACCAGACCTTCATAGGGCGGTTGGATTCCCTTAGGAGGCTTTCCTGGAAGGGCTCATTTTAATCCTCACTCCAACTACTACAATAATTGGAGAGATAGGTTCTCTCAAATGAGGGGCGAGAGAATTCTCTTGTAGCATTGAGGGATGATGGTGCCACCACTTTTCCTTGGCCTAAATATATGAGCTTATAGAGATTGTTAGATATGATATTAGTTACCTTACCATTGGAGATGTGAGGATTGTTTGCCTCCTAGGGAAGTTTGAGGTCATGGATTCTTGCACAGTAATTGATATGTGGTTGAAGGGAGATAATCATCTCGCTGATTATCTAAGAAAGTTTTGATTGATTTGGAGCTTTTATGGGTACTTCCAAATAGAACGTATGACCATTATGCATTATTTTGCATATCAGATGGTGAGGATTTATTCATAGCAGTGGAGGAAAAGGTGGTAAAAGATCCAAGTTGCTTGTGGGGATACTGGTAGCCCCCAAAGTCATATAGGACGATTTGTTGATAAAGAAAGAAATGGGCAAGCTGAAGAAAAAACTCTTTAGTCATCTAATGTGAAGGTCTAGCGGCTAGAAGAGTGTTATTCACAGGCTGCTGGTAATATCATGTATGCTATAGGAGTAGAAAGCACTCAGAAGCCGCCTGAAGGCAAGGCTTCCGGACCCCTTACTTCGTGGAGTGACAATGGTTGTGATGTTATTCAGTTCATAGGTTCCCATCACCCCTTTTATGAGGAGTTCCCTAACGATTATAAGGATCTTCAATCTAAATTATCTTATGTTCTTATTGGTATGAATGCTAACCTTTTATTCAGGGCACTAATATTAGAGGATGTCAATCAGAAGAGGCGATATCAAGTCAAAAAGAAGATGGCGGGAATGCTTCAGAAATATGTGGATGCTTATACTAAAAGAAGAAGGTGATAAAGGCCTTTCAGAAAGACAAAGGCACTTGGGGGAAAAAGTTTGTGCACCTCTAAGGATAAATCTCGAAAAGAATCTCTTGAAGAGGCCATATGTTCCAAAAAGGAGCTGGAAGAGGAGGTGTCTAGTCTCACTAACGAACTGGTGACAACCTCTAGTGTCTACTTTGAGCGAGCAAAAGAGCAGGTTTCCTTCTCCTATTTCCAACCATACCTGACTAAGTTGGGCTTCCTCAAATTTGTCTACAATGACCATCTGTTGGATGATGAGGCGGTGGCCCCCACAGAGCCCTCTCTCGCTAAGGACATTTAGGATGGTGATGCGTGTGAAGGAAGGAGGTGGATCCGAAGCTCCCAGTCGGATATTTCCATCACAAAGGAGGTAGTTATGGAAGAGGTTTATGGTTTTGATGCTTCGGTGGTGTTTCTTGGCCCTTAGTGGTCTTTTTTGTATTTCTTTGCCCTTTTGGGCATCTTTTATATTAATAACATTTAATGTTATTTTTCTCCATAGCCATCTCTGTGTGATTGTTTTGACCCTCAATTTGGAATATTTGTTAACATTATGCTCTCCCGAGGTAGAGCGCATACCTAGTGCTCCATAAGGATCTCTTTTTGGGAATTCATTACTTGATCGCCCATAAGAGCTATAAGAATTTATTTTAGGGATACAACATTTTGATCGCCTCTTAGGCGGCAGGGATCCATCTTACGGATCCATCATTTTCATTGCCGCTAAGGGAGGTAAGGATTCGTCTTAGGCATCCATCATTTTGATCGCCTCTTAGGGAGGCCAGGATCCATCTTAGGGATCCAACATTTTAATATCTGGTTAGGGCAACAAAAATCTCTCTTAGAGGTCCATCATTTTGATCGCCTTTAAGGATAGAAATGAATCCTCTTAAAGATAAAGCATTTTGATCGTCTCCAAGGGCAGAAAGGACCCCTCATAGGGATCCATCGTTTTGATCACCTCATATGGCAACAAGGGTCACTCTTAGGAATCTAACATTTTGATCCCCTGTTAGGATGGCAAGGATCCCTCTTAGGGATCCAGTGTCTTGATCTCTCTAAGGACGGTCTTCTCCATAACCTTTATGTTTCTTGAAAAAAGGAAATAGATAACAAATGTAAATTCTTCAAACAAAAAAAATGAGGGACCTCATTAAAAACCCTTTCCCCTTACAAGGTACATAGGGAAAAGAGTGCACCCCTAAAAGTAACATGACTTTACAAATGGAAAACATGTAATACTCATCTAATCAAAATTAACAATAAGGTAATTAGATAAAAGCAAGGTAAAAAAAAAATATTATAGAAAATGGCGCCAGAGGTAATTCCCTATGAGTGTTTAGTCTTCGATCTCCTCGATAGCTTGTGGGGAAGCCTTTTCGCCTTTACAAGCTGCTCCTGGTGGTTTTATTACCGAGCCCACCGTTCTGGTGTTCACGCCTAGAGCGCATAACCTTTTCATCTTAAGACTCTCTATGTAACACTTCCTTGAAATTTCTAGAGTTTCTTGGACAACTACAATAGGGGACTATTTTTCATGTAATTTATCTTAAATGTGGAGCTATCTAAAGAGTTAATATATCTCCAATATTACCATAATATATGTTATTTTATATGTTGAACATGCATGTCAAATATTTTGATGATGACAATAAAGGAAAACAAAATTGTAAACATCAGTAAAAGAAGATGTTCTATATGTAGAACAAGTATGTAAAAAAAATTGTGATGATAAATAAAACAAAGAAAAAATCATGAACACCATCAAATAGAGAAAACAAATTCAAACATATCAAAAAGCGATAAGTTTTGGTGATTGGTGAAAAAATATAAAAAAAAACTAATGAACTTTACGAATAAACAAAGTCAGTTGTTAAAAGCTCTCTTGTGATCTTTTGTTTTGTTCTTTGTTTATTTTTATAAGATCAATAATTTTAAATTAAATATATGCTCTCAAAGTACTTAGATACTACCACACACACATAAAATATGTTTTAAAACTTCATTATTTTTCAAAAATCTCTTCTAAAAACATCTTGGTTTTTGAAATGCTTTTGAAAATCAAAGCCTAATCAATTATAATGCTTAATTAACTGATTATATAATAAAATTATTATCTACTTGATTATGACAATTTTATAATAAATTATGGGGAAAACCTGCTCAATAATTGATTAAGCAATCCTTCTAGTTTATTATGATTTAGATCTAGCAAAAACTCTCTTAATTTTCTAGGTCATAATTGATTATTGTCATAGCCTAATTGATTTGGTGTGGATTTGGTGATAAAGACCTTCTTTTCTTGACTAAATATTTTACTATAAAATGACGACTTATGATCACTTGAAAAAATATAGAAAATATAAAAAGTAACCTCTCATCTACTCATTCTTTTTGTCTTTAAAATTAATATTCTCTTAAATAACAGTTTAGTGCAAAGAGATAAAACACTTCAGTAAAGTTATATTGTGTTAACCGGTCTTGATATATAACTTAGAGAGAGAGAGTTGTTATTCTTACTTTAATATATGGAAATAAAGGTTGCAAGTTGAACCTGAGATAAAAGCTTGATGTAAATGGGTTGTGAGTTGATCTTGTTGTAAAAAGTCTACGATAATGGATGTATCATGGGTAAATCCTTGAGATCTAGACATAGGCCTCATGGTTTTGAGAAGAACCAAGATAAAATTTGTTGTATTCTTCTCTGGTCTTTTTTTTTGTCTTTACTTACTTGTAGTTCTCTTATTCTTTTACCATATTCTTAAGATCAACCTTAAAATTGATTTATTTTTGAAAGCCTCTAAAAAATTTATATCACAATCCATCTTCCCTATTGGGATTGAAGTGGATTAGACAACAAGTGACATTAGAGTCTAATTCACGTTTAAAGAATAATCGTCTCATGAGGTAGAGTGACTTCAAAAAAAAAATTAAAAGAGGGATTTCCATGAATAAACCTCAACATTTTAATGGTGAAGCTATATTCTATGGAATGGAAGAGTGAAAATATTTCTTACAACTTTTGATTTTGTTGTGTGGGATTTGTTTAAAAATCACCTGTTTATTCTCATTCATTTCATAAATAATGAAGTGGTGAATAAACCAAAAGCTCTCTAGACCTTAGAAAAAAAAGATGCAATACATTTTTGAAAGACAAGTACTTAACAAATAGTGCTTTAGAAACAAGAGAGTACTACCATGTATCAAATTGTAGTATTGTAAAAGAAATTTGGGACACCCTAAAATTGATCCATGAAGATATTATTGAGATCAAAGGGGCTAAAATGAAATTATTCAATAAGAAGTTTGAGTTACTTGAAAATTCTTAAGGAACATTAAAAAATGGTTTATTCACAATAAGGTTAAATTCATAAGACATCTGCAAGAAACAAATTACACAATTAGTTGATGAATTACAACCCTAGCTTGTAATAAAATGTTGTTAACACCTCTATTAGAAATATGATTATTTGAATATATATTGATGAAATCACCACCAAAATGAGAGAGAGAGGGAGAGAGATATGTAAATGAATTATGAGCTTTCATGAATATTTATATGGGCTATTTGAGGAAAATTTTCTTAGCAAGACCTAACTAATTTGGCAAAATTTTCACCTATTAGTATTAATCACAAGATGCCTACTAAAATAAAAAGTGATGTGTGTCTTCTAAAATTTTCCAAGAGAATTCCGCAAAATTCTCCCTATTACAATAAATATTCATAGTCAATTTGACAACATTATTTCATACAAAAAAATTGTCTTCACTAGAAAATTACCTCTGTTAGAAGTTCTTCCAAAGCTTAAATGAAAAACTCTTGAACATAAAATACATTCATTGGAACGAAAAAGCATGGCATGAAATAATGGAATGCCAAGATCTTAAGTGAACGAATTAAGATATGAACATTGACCCATTACAATATAAGGCTCTATTATAACATCAGAGAAAAAATCTTCTAGCGAAAATTTTGGACATTGGATGAGTCGTACAAAACCTAATGTATATGAGATTTTGTATTAAGTTAGCTTCTTTTGTATTCCTATTTTTATCGTTTAGATAACTCAAAATATATTCCTCTTTGAGGGAATTTTCTGTGTAAATATTTAAAATACAAAGTTAAATTAGAGGCCATGATAACTATGCAATTTATAGAATTATTCGTTAGACAAAAAGATAAGCAAAAGTTATGTTTGATTGAAAATAGTAGGTCATATTAGATAAATGAAACACGAGTAAGTCTCTTCCAGAGGTTACAATCAAATAGTCTCAAGAATTTACTTTAAAATATTTTCTTGCACACTTTATTTATAAGCAAGCAATATATTAAAAGAGTACTAGGGTACTCTTGTCCGATTACAAAAAAAAAAAAGGAAATCTCGAATACAAGAAACATTCCCGACCAACAACAACTTAATAGAGGAAATGATTGGGATCCTTACATAAATAACAAAAATTACAGTTGGGTTATGAATGTCTCCTATGAGAGACCATTTCCACATCTTAAATTTAATAGACCAAACTAATTCCAAAACGTTACATTTCAATTCTAATATTTCATTCCTATGGTTCCAAATGCACCAAATTAGCGCAAACCACATTATTCCTTCCTTCCCCTTCTTGATGCTTTTCTTCCTTAACTCTCCACTACACAAAATAAAATTCCTCCAAGCTTGCCCCTCCCTCCTCAAAGAAATTCCTAACCAATCTTCCACTAGCTCCCAAACCTTATTCACCACCTAACAGTTGTAGAATAGGTGATCCACATTTTCTTCATCCTGAAACCTTAGCACGCAAGATTTATCGTTTGAGGATGTTAAAATACCTCTTTTCAATAGTTGATCCTTAGTCACTGTCTTATTCAGGAAAACCCTCAAACCAAATGTTTTAATTCTGAATGGCATTTGAACTTTCAAAATCTTGACAAAAGCTTTTAATTTACCTTACTCATGGACTTCGCTCTACCATCTGCTGAAAATAATAAAAAACCGGATTTCACTGTATATCCTTCCAACGGTTCCATCTCCCACACTATTCTATTTTATGATTCATGATACAAGCCCCGCCGATGCTAAAAACTCACTTAGTTGTTGAATTCTCCCTTGAACCTCTTCCTCCCGCCCTCCATTGATTCTAAAATCCCCCACTTCCAACCTTCGTCGGACCGACCACCCATCCCTCTATCGTCTCATCCTTCCTGTGACTTAAGAGATATAAGTATGGAAATTTAGTTTTCATACTATTATTTTTGTTCCATATCGCATTCCAAAATGAAGTAGATAACATGTTTCCAACGTCGAACTTAATATGACTTGCAAATTCAAAAACAGACAACCCAATTTTCAAACAAAAATTAATTAATTCCACCAATTCGATTCCAGAATTCTGAACTTTGTACTTTCGCCTAAAATAATTTGATGAATAATGTTGCCATATCTTGCCTTCAGCACATCCAACCACACACTTCCTTTCTCCACAAGAATCCTCCTACACCATTTTTTTAATAAATATTTATTAAATTCTTCAATTCGTTTCACCCCAACCTTCATAACTTAATCAGTTTGCACACTTGCTTCCAACCCACCCAATGCACCTTATTGTAATCTTCCGTGTCACCCCATAAAAATATTTGTTGAATTTTCTCTATATCCCTCCAAATCTTCACTGGCGCCTTAAAGAAGGAAAGACAAAAAAATGATAAGTTGTATAAGACATATTTAAGCAAATTAATTTTACTTCCAAATGAAAAGCATCCCCCTTTCTAATTTTACAAACGAGATCTAAGTTTAACTAAAAGAGGATCCCACATATTGATCCTCCTACAATTTGCACCATTTGTGATTCCTAGAAAGGTAAAAGATTTCCTCTCCACTCTAAAATTAAGAAAGTTTGCAGCTGCTTCCACAAAATGGCTGCTTAAATTAAGACCAATCACCCTGCTTTTATGAAAGTTGACTCCAAACTTGAAATTAAGTCAAATCCTCTAAGTAATATTTTAATGGTTCTAAATTTTGACCAATTCACTTCTCCTATAATAAAAGTGTCGTCGATGAATTGTAACACGTCAGTGTTGCATCTGCCATGAATATTGAACCCTGCAAATTCACCTAACTCCGATGCATTCTTCAACAAAGATGTTAGCCCTTCAACTATAGTGATAGAAAGAAATGGTGATAATGGATCACCATGACGTAAACCTCTGTCTTCTTTGAATTTCTTTGTTGGGCTCCTGTTAACCAACATCGACAAATGACTAGTGAAAACACACTCTTCCATCCAAGATAACCACAAACAACCAAACCCTATTTTTTTTCAACATATATCTAAGAAACTCCCAACTCACGCAATCATACGCGTTTTCAAAGTTGACTTTGAAGAGTAAACACTTCTTTTTCGAATTAGTGGCAAAATCAACAATCTCATTAGCAACTAACATTTCATCTAGCAGTTGTCTTCCCGACACAAAAATTGATTGATTGTTGGAAATCAGAGATCCCAACACTCTTTTCATCCTGGATGATAATATTATCGACAATACTTTGTGAAGACACCGTACTAAAAAAATGGGACAATAGTCATCCAACCCTTGAAGATATTTCTTTTTAGGAATAAGAGTTAAGAAAGCATAAGTGATCGATTTTGACAACCTGGTTTTACTATGAAACTCCATAATAAACTTCACAATATCATTTTTCGTAAAATGCCAACACTTGATGAAATTGAAGTTATAACCATGCGGTCCCGAACTCTTCGATCCCTCACACCCCCAAACCACTTCTTTGATTTCTTGCTCTGAAAATTGTTGTTCTAATAAACTTCTTTCATAATAAGATAATGTTTTGAATTCGATTCCTTTCAGTTGTGGATTAATCTACTTAGGCTCTCTGAACTTGTTACATAAATTCCAACACTCAATCGTCTTTGTTTAAGTAACCTATGAAATTCCTCATGATTCTACCTTTCAAGATGTTATGAAAATAACTATTGTTTCTGTCTCCATCTTTATCCCACTTCACTATAGAATTTTGTATAATCAAAGTTTCTTCAAAATCTAAATTTTGCGGCAACTCTCTAATAGCTTGACTTCTTATACTCACTAGCTCCTCCACTTGGTTCTCCTTACAATTAAATAGTAAATCATCTACCTTGTTAATTTTGTCCTTGCCTTCTCCACCTTCAAGTTGATCTTGCATAATACTGCTGAATTCCACCATCATCTACCTTGTTAATTTCCCCTTATATGAATTGTTGATTATAACTCAAATTGGGCAGTGGTCGAAGATCTCCCTCCTCCATATCTTATGCCCAACAATCCCCCAACTATCAATCATGTTACCTGACAATAAAAAGAGATCAATCCTACTCATTGATTTTGCATCTCCACTATATCAACAGAACACATTCCCTTTACACTGAAGATCAATAAGATTCAATTCGTCAATAAAATCCTTAAATTCTCTCATCTCAGCAGATTTGTTGTAAGTTAAACTGCCTTTTCTATCCTTTAAGCTCTTAGTCGAGTTAAATTCACCTCCCGGCCACCATTCTCCATCATCATACTTATTTTTCAAATCTAAAATCTCCTTCAATGAATCCTCTTCTAAATTAAGTTGCAAGTAGAGTATACATTAATAACATAGTAGATTTTATCATGTCAACCAAATTTGTAACCCAGATACCCCACACCATTGAAGCTCAAAATAGGAACAATAAGATTCTCCTTCCACAAAGTTAATAAACCTCCAGACTGACATGTAGAATTTACAGAAGACCATCCCACTTCCTCCTGATCCCCAAAACTCCTAGCTATTGAGTAATCAACCTTCTTAATTATAGATTCCTAAATGAGAAAAATATCAGCTTTACCAGAAATAATAGTCTAATTGATCCTCTTTCTCTTCAAAGTATTACCCCCCATAACATAAAACAGGCCCCCTGAGAATCGTCCTCTTCCTTCTCAATATAATTATCGACTCTTTCGGATGAATGAAGATTTTTTATTTTTTATTTAGGGTTCGAACGTTTCAACGGAGCAAAGAAAGAGGCTATAATAAACTCTATTGAGAAAATTTGTAACTTTTCAATTTCCTGTGATGACCCCTTAACCCATTCAGATTTTTTGGTCCAATTGATTTTTACACAACGGGGCTCCAACTATAAGAATAAGATTTGGTTCTACATTTGGCCTTTAGTTTTGATGATAACAATACATTATTTCTTAGAGAATAATTTTGTATCCTAATGGTTTTGTCTAGCGTGTAAATTTTGCTAACATATTCTGATTCTGAAGATTTGGTGTGTGACGTCATTAGATTCTGGACTCAACACACTTTGGCTCTGATGAGATACAAAAGTGCTTTACAAGACCATGTCAAGTTCTGGAATGCTCTTAGACAACAATTCTTATGAACATTTGTGTTAAAGCTTATGACTCTGACTCTGATAGAAGAGCCTCTAAAGATTTGTCAAGCTTCCAAGATTATGCGTTCTCAAGTTCTGAAGACTTTGAAGACCAAGTTCTGAAGACTCTGAAGATCATGTTCTGAGGAACTATGTCAAGACTCTGAAGACCAAGGTTCTGAAGGTTCTCTCAACCAGAATCTTGATCCTTCTAAACATGCTTCAACAACATTCATTCAGAAGCCGCTGAAGATTGGAAGATAAGATGAAAAGGTTTTGCGTAAGAAAAATAGTACACAGTACAAGATCAAATATTCCTTCTACTACACTGATTTTATGGGCTAAGAATTTTAC
Source organism: Lathyrus oleraceus (assembly GCF_024323335.1). Lineage (NCBI taxonomy): Eukaryota > Viridiplantae > Streptophyta > Magnoliopsida > Fabales > Fabaceae > Lathyrus > Lathyrus oleraceus. Next base: position 497,834,856 of record NC_066585.1, read on the forward strand.
TATTGTACAACTCGTTATGCAATGATACAACTGCATTTTGGTATTTCAATTTTACCCTCGAACAAATATTTTCATTTCCTATATAAAGGAGACTTGGAATAATGAAGATGCTTCTAATTTTTGAAGAAGCTAATTACTGCCAATTTACGTTCTACACACAATGCTTTTGCTGAACTGGATATTATTCTTGTGTATAAAGAAAAGAAAACACACATCGAGCTTTTGTTCGTTATTGTGTGATAAGTTCATTGTATTGGAATATGTCTAATTTGCTTTCATAGAAGCAATCTTGTAAACACATTTCTTGTAATCTCATTGGTTGAGTTTGTATTCCTTGAGTGACTAGGGTATAGTCATAATTACTCGAGAAGACATTGACAGTTAGTCTGTGTGTGTCTGTGATCAGTTGATTATAGTGGATTAAGTCTTTGTGTATCAGACGAAATCACCTTGGCGGGTGGACTGGAGTAACTTAATTAACAGTGAACCTGGATAACAATAATTGTATTCTTTTATTTTTCTTCTTGTTATATCTTTGAGTGTTTTGGGTAAGAAAAGTTTTGATCTTGGAAACCCAATTCAAATCTCCATTTCTTGTATTTCTTGCCACCTTCACCAACCTCTTTTTCACTTATACTTGTTTCCTTATTTTTCTCCAAGTCACACGTGTTCGTCGATTTAAAAACGATTTCACCGATACATCATCTCTAGTAACTAATTTTCCTTTACCTTGTGAAGATATAGTCTCCTTTGTGAGCAAATTCTTTACTTTGAATAAGTTTTGAATGATAGCAAATTGTGTGATCATTGTCTAATTGTTGGTTGTGCATTATTTTACATGTTTCATTTGTGTTTTTAGCCTATATTATTGTTTCGTGTCTATACATAAAGATCCACATTGATACATGTCTTAAAAGAACTCATAAAAACTGTTTTGTGTCAGTATGTATCGATTCATGTTCATCTGCATCGATACATAAATCTGTTTTAAATCACAAAACGTTTTTGCTTCAGTATGTATCGATACATACGAGCTTTGTATCGATACATGCTTAGTTAAAATGTTCTATGTATCGATACGTACGAGCTTTGCATCGATACATGCTTAGTTAAAATGTTCTATGTATCGATACATACGAGCTTTGTATCGATACATGCTTGTATTAATTCTCTAAAATTAATCAAAGCTACAGTATGTATCGATGCATAACCTTTTGTATCAATACATAATTCTGTTTTGTCTACTAACAGCTTCTGTCTTTCACATATAAGAAGTATTTTGACAGTTCAGTAAAAAAGCACGAATTCAGAAGTGAAAAACGGTTGTAACACAAATCAAAGGAGTGTGTAGCAGCAATTGTTTGAGCAGTTAGAAACCTGAAAGAGACTTCATCTTCTTCATCTTCTCAATCTCTTTTCTTCAAGAACATCAACACATAATCATTCTTGTTCTTTGGATTAAAGGATCAATGAGATAATGTTCAGTGGAACGATCAAGGATCTAGCTGAGGTGTTCAGTGGAACGATCGAGGATCTAGCTGAGTTGAAGGTTGAAGGTGTAACACCCTTCTAAAATACCCCAAATATTTAATTAAAATAACAAAATATCAATCAGAGTAATTATGCACTTAAGGGTGTCACACAATCATTTCACACCAATCATCAAAATATCCTGTCATGCTCATTTATTTAATCAAAATAAAACATTTGCATAATTCGCAGCGGATAAAAACTAACAACATTCAAACCATGTAATACATTACATGTAAAGTTGTTCAACAACCAAATGAAAACATAGCAAAACATCCCATCCCGATGTTACATCTACCAGAGCATGACCCACTAAGGACTACACTAGACTCCAAGGACTAGCTTCTACTCAATCACTGCTCGTTACCTGAAAACATAGTTGTAAGGGTGAGTTCCTCAATCGATATAATAAGCATTATAAAATATCATGTAATGCTAAGTAATTTAACACATATCATCACCCTAATCAGATCACACATATTCAGCAACGACAATATCAACTCATAATCCTCATCATCATCATACTCAAACTCAACACAACCATAAAACCACATATAATATTGGAATACATCCATTCATATTATACGCCATACATACATACATTATGCTATGAGACTCCATGCATGCGGTACCGACTATTCGTGAACATATAGTTCAACCTCACCGACCAAATCCAGGTACGGCTACCAAGCTCACTAGTCCCACTCATTTGAGACCTAGTGACTCACTCACTAATTCCTCACCATGGGAATTAGCTACCACCCCAAGGGCTATGATATGCACGCTAATTACCTAGCATGCAAACATCAACAACAATCCAAAATAATTCACTCACTAATTCCTCACCATGGGAATTAGCTACCACCATAAAGGCCACAATATGCAAGCTAAATCACTTAGTCATGCAAACATCAACAATCATCCACAATGGACATATGCTCACACTCTAAGCCATAAACAGTCCATTCATAATTTCATACATGATAGATACATTCACAACATTATGCATATCATCATACATCATCAGCATATTCACCACATAATCATATCATGTCATACCACATAGTCAATCACAGCATTAGCACACTCTACTAATACCTATACTACTCAAAACGACGGGAAATGATCCCTACTCTATCATACATCAGCTAAATTACATTACTCAGCTGAACAACCAAAAACTGCACAACAACAGCACAGAAAAATCACAATCCTGCCCATACGCGTATTGCCTAGTCCCATACGCGTATGGCCCATCTCCTGACCAAATCCCATACGCGTAACACCATCTCATACGCGTATGCTACGCGTACCACTTCCCCATACGCGTACCAACAGAGACCAAACCACGTTCAAAACATCATCTTCCTCATCCATACGCGTATTGCCTAGTGCCATACGCGTACTCGACCATCTCATACGCGTATTGCCTAGTGCCATACGCGTATGACCAGAAACAAGATTTCCAGATCTGCTATGGTTTTCTCTGCTACGAGATCTCCCAATTCCAACCTCCTACAATCCAATTTTTCACATTAATCGTTCATATCATCTAACACGAATCATACCTTATTCGATTTCACAATTGCTAACATTATTACATCTAATTCCTACGAATTTCTCCAATTATAATCCAAATTTCGTTCATCCAAAAGTTCACAATTTCATCATGCATCATTCCAATTAGAGTCAAATCAATGGTTTATCACTACCCATTACATGTTATCCCATAATACCCATTAAACGATGATAAACCCCCCTTACCTGAGTTAATCCGGCAATCCTTCGGCTTCGAGCTCTTCCTCTCTTCAACCCTTGTTCTCTGGCTCTTTTTCCCTTTCTTCACTTTTCTGTCCCTTTTTCCTTTTCACGTGAAAAATAACCCTTTTACCAAAATGGGACCTTTTCTAATTCCAACTTTTATTCCAATAATAATAATAAAAAAATAATCCAATAATAATTCCAATAAAAATATTCCAATTATTTAATTAAATTAATAAATATATTATTAACTTAAGTTAAATAATTATCTTATTTTATCGGGGTGTTACAACTCTCCCCCACTAAAAGAGTTTTCGTCCTCGAAAACATACCTCAAGCGAACAACTCAGGATAAGACTCCTTCATCTGACTCTCAAGTTCCCAAGTCACATTGCCACCTGCTGGTCCTTCCCAAGCTACCTTTACCAAAGTAATCTCTTTACCCCGCAACTGCTTCAACTCTCGATCCTCGATCCTCATAGGTGATGTTTCAACAGTCAGGTTATTTCTCACCTGTACATCATCTACTTGGACCACATGCGACGGATCAGGAATGTACCTCCTCAACTGAGACACATGAAAAACCTCATGCAAATTCGCAAGTGACGGCGGTAAAGCGATACGATAGGCTACCTCCCCTATCCTCTCCAAAATCTGATAAGGACCAATAAATCGAGGTGTCAACTTCTTCGACTTCAAAGCTCGACCAACCCCAGTTATCGGAGTGACACGAAGGAACACATGATCTCCCTCTTGAAACTCAAGTGACTTCCTCCTCTTATCGTGATAACTCTTCTGACGACTCTGAGCAATTCTCATCTTCTCCTGAATCATCTTAATCTTTTCCGTAGTCTGTTGAACAATCTCCGGTCCAACCACAACACTCTCACCGGACTCATACCAACATAAAGGCGTCCGACATCTCCTACCATACAAAGCTTCAAACGGTGCCATACCAATGCTCGAATGAAAACTATTGTTGTAGGTAAACTCAATCAAAGGTAAATAACAATCCCAAGCACCTCCCTTTTCCAAAACACAAGCCCTCAAAAGATCCTCTAGTGACTGAATCGTCCTCTCAGTCTGACCATCAGTCTGCGGATGATATGCAGAACTCAATCTCAGCTTAGTTCCCAAAGCCTTCTGCAAACCTTCCCAAAACTTCGATGTAAATCTAGGATCTCTGTCCGAAACAATACTCGACAGAATACCATGCAAACTTACAATTTTCTCAATATACAACTCGGCTAATCTCTCTAACGGATAATCCATTCTGATCGGAATGAAATGAGCCGATTTCGTCAATCTGTCGACAATCACCCAAATAGCTTCAAAATTCTTATTTGTCCTCGGTAAACCAGAAACAAAATCCATACTGATACTATCCCACTTCCACTCTGGAATAGCCAACGGTTGCATTAGCCCAGACGGCTTCTGATGCTCAATCTTCGACTTCTGACAAGTCAAACAAGAATAAACAAAACTCGCAATTTCTCTTTTCATTCCCGGCCACCAAAATAACTTTTTCAAATCATGATACATCTTCGTAGCTCCAGGATGAATACTCAGGCCACTACGATGTCCTTCCTCAAGAATACTCTTCTTAAGTTCGGTAACATCCGGAATACACACCCGATTACCAAATTTCAAAACACCATTCTCATCAACTCTGAATTCACCACCTTGACCTTGATTCACTAGAGTCAACTTATCAACCAAAAACACATCGGATTTCTGACCCTCTCTAATCTCATCCAGAATACCACTTGTTAACTTCAACATTCCCAATTTAACACTATTGTGAGTACTCTCACACACCAAACTCAAGTCTCTAAACTGCTCAATTAAATCCAATTCCTTAACCATTAACATAGACATATGCAATGATTTCCGACTCAATGCATCAGCCACTACGTTTGCTTTACCCGGATGGTAATTCAAACCAAAGTCATAATCCTTCAGAAACTCTAACCATCTCCTCTGTCTCATATTCAGCTCTTTCTGATCAAACAAATACTTTAAACTCTTATGGTCACTAAAAACCTCAAATCTTGACCCGTACAAGTAATGCCTCCATAACTTCAGAACAAATACCACAGCTGCCAACTCTAAATCGTGTGTCGGATAGTTCCTCTCATGAACCCTCAGTTGTCTCGAAGCATAAGCTATAACCTGCTTATTCTGCATCAACACACCACCCAAACCCAACAATGAAGCATCACAGTAAACCTCAAATGGTTCCGACGGACTCGGTAATATCATAATAGGAGCAGTAGTCAACCTTCTCTTTAACTCTTGGAAACCTTCTTCACATTTTGAGTCCCAAACAAACGCTTGCCCCTTTCTAGTCAACATCGTCAACGGTAACGCCAACTTAGAAAATCCCTCAATGAATTTCCTATAATATCCTGCAAGTCCAAGAAAACTCCTTATCTCAGAAACTGACTTCGGAGCTTCCCACTTAGATACCGCTTCTATCTTAGAAGGATCAACAGCAACACCACCTCTTGAAATCACATGTCCAAGAAAACTAACCTCTTCTAACCAAAATTCACACTTAGACAGTTTAGCAAACAACTTCTTTTCTCGTAGAACTCCTAAAACCACTCTCAAATGCTCAGCATGCTCTTCTTCAGATTTCGAATACACCAAAATATCATCAATAAACACCACCACAAACTGATCTAGGTACGAATGGAAAATCCTATTCATATACTCCATAAACACTCCAGGCGCATTCGTCACACCAAAAGGCATTACAGAATACTCATAATGTCCATATCTCGTTCTGAAAGCAGTCTTCTGAATATCCTCAGTTTTTACACGTATCTGATGATACCCAGATCTCAAATCTATTTTGCTGAACACACTCGCACCAACCAACTGATCCATCAAATCATCGATCCTCGGCAAAGGATACCGATTCTTGATCGTCACTTTATTCAGTTGTCTGTAGTCCACACACAACCTCATAGTACCTTCTTTCTTCTTAACCAATAACACTGGTGCACCCCACGGTGACACACTCGGATGAATAAATTTCTTATCCAACAGATCTTCCAGCTGACTTTTCAATTCAGTTAACTCAACAGCAGACATACGGTACGGAGCCATCGACATCGGCCTAGTACCAGGTACCAAATCAATCGAGAATTCAACTTCACGCTCTGGCGGTAATTCATTCACTTCTTCAGGAAACACATCAGGAAAATCACACACCACAGCTAGATCGCAAATCACCAGTTTATCTTTAGCCTCCAAAGTCGCTAACAGCATAAACAACTCTGCCCCATCTGCTACTGCCTCATTCACCTGCCTCGCTGATAGAAACAAACTCTTTCCTTCCTCAATCTCAGGAGAGATCACAGTCTTATCAAAACAGTTGATAGAAACTCGGTTAAACACCAACCAGTTCATACCCAAGATAACATCAATCTGCACTAGTGGAAGACACACTAGGTTCATCCCAAAGTCTCTACCAAAAATACTCAAAGGACAATTCAAACAAACTGAAGTAGTAGTCACTGAACCCTTCGCAGGAGTATCAATCACCATACTACCATGTATCTCAGATATCTCTAATTCAAGTTTCACAGCACAATCCAAAGATATAAAAGAATGAGTCGCTCCTGTGTCAATAATAGCTACAAGAGGAAAGCCATTAATATAACACGTACCTCGGATCAAACGATCATCTGCAGAAGTCTCAGAACCCGATAAAGCAAAGACCTTGCCTCCCGACTGGTTCTCTTTCTTCGACTTAGGACACTGTGGGCTGATATGGCCCACTTCTCCACAGTTGAAACAAGTCACAGTCTTCAACTGGCACTCTGCAGCCAAGTGACCACCTTTTCCACACTTAAAACACTTCTTCTCATTACTGGTACATTCATGGATACGATGTCCCGCCTGACCACATCTGTAACACTTAGCAGGGGCACTGGAGTCTCCCCCACTAGGCCTCTTCATCCCACTCTGTCTATGGAAACCTTTGCCAGTTGCATACGGTTTCCCATGATCATTCTGATTCTTGCCTTTCCTATCAACCCTCTGCTGATAGCTCTCTGCTCTGGCCTTGGTGTCCTGTTCAAAAATCCTACAACAGTCCACCAGGTCAGAAAACACTCTAATCCGCTGATACCCAATAGCCTGCTTGATCTCGGGACGTAGCCCGTTCTCAAACTTCACACATTTTAAAAATTCCCCAGTAGCCTCGTTATAGGGAGTGTAATACTTCGACAGCTCTGTGAACTTAGCAGCATACTCAGTAACAGACCGGTTACCCTGCTTCAATTCTAAGAACTCTATCTCTTTCTTTCCTCTGACATCCTCTGGAAAGTACTTCCTCAGGAATCTCTCTCTGAACGCAGCCCAAGTGATCTCAGCATTCCCAGCAGATTCCAACTCAGTGCGGGTAGCAACCCACCAATCATCTGCTTCTTCTGACAGCATATGCGTACCGAACCTGACCTTCTGGTTATCGGCACACTCAGTCACTCGGAAGATCCTCTCGATCTCCTTCAACCACTTCTGAGCACCATCTGGATCGTATGCTCCCTTGAACATTGGAGGATTGTTCTTCTGGAACTCACTCAGTTGACGAGCAGCTCCCATTCCCACAACATTCGGATTCCCTCCAAGTACTCCAGCTAGCATACCCAGAGCCTCAGCAATCGCAGCATCGTCTCTACCCCTTCCAGCCATCTCTATTCTGAAAACCCAACAAGCTAAAACAATAAGTACTGATAGGGTTACACAACACCTATCACGTACAGGGAAACAGAATAATTACGACTCGACTCGACCGACTATGCTCTGATACCACTAATGTAACACCCTTCTAAAATACCCCAAATATTTAATTAAAATAACAAAATATCAATCAGAGTAATTATTCACTTAAGGGTGTCACACAATCATTTCACACCAATCATCAAAATATCCTGTCATGCTCATTTATTTAATCAAAATAAAACATTTGCATAATTCGCAGCGGATAAAAACTAACAACATTCAAACCATGTAATACATTACATGTAAAGTTGTTCAACAACCAAATGAAAACATAGCAAAACATCCCATCCCGATGTTACATCTACCAGAGCATGACCCACTAAGGACTACACTAGACTCCAAGGACTAGCTTCTACTCAATCACTGCTCGTTACCTGAAAACATAGTTGTAAGGGTGAGTTCCTCAATCGATATAATAAGCATTATAAAATATCATGTAATGCTAAGTAATTTAACACATATCATCACCCTAATCAGATCACACATATTCAGCAACGGCAATATCAACTCATAATCCTCATCATCATCATACTCAAACTCAACACAACCATAAAACCACATATAATATTGGAATACATCCATTCATATTATACGCCATACATACATACATTATGCTATGAGACTCCATGCATGCGGTACCGACTATTCGTGAACATATAGTTCAACCTCACCGACCAAATCCAGGTACGGCTACCAAGCTCACTAGTCCCACTCATTTGAGACCTAGTGACTCACTCACTAATTCCTCACCATGGGAATTAGCTACCACCCCAAGGGCTATGATATGCACGCTAATTACCTAGCATGCAAACATCAACAACAATCCAAAATAATTCACTCACTAATTCCTCACCATGGGAATTAGCTACCACCATAAAGGCCACAATATGCAAGCTAAATCACTTAGTCATGCAAACATCAACAATCATCCACAATGGACATATGCTCACACTCTAAGCCATAAACAGTCCATTCATAATTTCATACATGATAGATACATTCACAACATTATGCATATCATCATACATCATCAGCATATTCACCACATAATCATATCATGTCATACCACATAGTCAATCACAGCATTAGCACACTCTACTAATACCTATACTACTCAAAACGACGGGAAATGATCCCTACTCTATCATACATCAGCTAAATTACATTACTCAGCTGAACAACCAAAAACTGCACAACAACAGCACAGAAAAATCACAATCCTGCCCATACGCGTATTGCCTAGTCCCATACGCGTATGGCCCATCTCCTGACCAAATCCCATACGCGTAACACCATCTCATACGCGTATGCTACGCGTACCACTTCCCCATACGCGTACCAACAGAGACCAAACCACGTTCAAAACATCATCTTCCTCATCCATACGCGTATTGCCTAGTGCCATACGCGTACTCGACCATCTCATACGCGTATTGCCTAGTGCCATACGCGTATGACCAGAAACCAGATTTCCAGATCTGCTATGGTTTTCTCTGCTACGAGATCTCCCAATTCCAACCTCCTACAATCCAATTTTTCACATTAATCGTTCATATCATCTAACACGAATCATACCTTATTCGATTTCACAATTGCTAACATTATTACATCTATATCCTACGAATTTCTCCAATTATAATCCAAATTTCGTTCATCCAAAAGTTCACAATTTCATCATGCATCATTCCAATTAGAGTCAAATCAATGGTTTATCACTACCCATTACATGTTATCCCATAATACCCATTAAACGATGATAAACCCCCCTTACCTGAGTTAATCCAGCAATCCTTCGGCTTCGAGCTCTTCCTCTCTTCAACCCTTGTTCTCTGGCTCTTTTTCCCTTTCTTCACTTTTCTGTCCCTTTTTCCTTTTCACGTGAAAAATAACCCTTTTACCAAAATGGGACCTTTTCTAATTCCAACTTTTATTCCAATAATAATAATAAAAAAATAATCCAATAATAATTCCAATAAAAATATTCCAATTATTTAATTAAATTAATAAATATATTATTAACTTAAGTTAAATAATTATCTTATTTTATCGGGGTGTTACAGAAGGGGGTTTCGAGGAAAAACCAAATGGTTTGTCCTTCAAGAACTGGAGTGTTCTTGCGGGTTTGTTAGTCACGTTTGCAGAACAGATTCAGCCGTAGCGTAGGGTTTGGAAATTGGGTAATTTCGCAAACAGGTCGTGGAACCGGTGAATTGTTTGCAATTTCGTGCAGGAAATTCTTGGTCGAGCTCAGATCAAGTGGAGGTTTTATACAAGAAGAAGATCTTGGGATTTAGAATTCTGTCTTTGTATTGTAACCTTGTATCAACGAATTCGGCAGTATTGATAATTACAGTTCTCAATTTCATTTGAAATTGAGAGGGAGACGTACCCACACGCGAGGACGACAGTGGGGAACTTCCTTACCAAATCTCTGCGTATCGTATTCTTTCCTTATCTCTCTTTACGTTTTCAACAGTTTTGTGATTTCAGTTGGCGTATTGTGGTTGTACTTTTTGTGATACAATAGTGGCAAGAAAACTTCTTTATCTAAACGCCACCATTGTTCATCATTGATCACATACACACCAAATGTTTGACAAAACTGTCAGCTGAGTTTTATTCATTGGAATCAGAATTTAGTGATAAGTGCATTTGATTTGATAATATTCTGGTGTTAATTTTCTCTATCGTTCCTATTCAAATCCAACAATAAGTTCGCGTGTCCGGTTTTCTATAACTCTGATAAGAATTTTTAAATCCGTTTATTTTAATAAGAGGTGATCTATTCACCCCCCCCCCTCTCGATCACTAGCCACACCGTCTAACAAGTAATATCAGAGCGCCGGTTCGCTGGTGCTCTGTGGTTGCCTGTAACGATATGGATTCTGAACCAAAGGGGGCGTATAATAGAGCGCCGATTTTCAACGATGAAAATTACGGCTACTGGAAAGACTGCATGCGAATTCATATAAATTCTGTTGATAGGCTAGTATGTGCTGCCATTGAAAATGGTCCTTTTCAAATTACTATGACAAATGCGGCTGGCGCCATAGTACCTAAACCAGAAGGTGATTGGAATGAGAAAGATGAGAAAAAGTCGTCGAGTGATTGGAGAGCTCGAAATATGCTAATTTCAGCACTTGGTGTTGATGAGTATTATCGGGTATCCCATTGCACGACAGCTAAAGAAATGTGGGATGCTTTAGAAGTTGCCCATGAGGGTACTACTGAAGTAAAACAGTCCCACATTAACACACTCAATCAAGAGTTTGAGCTCTTTCGCATGAAACAAGGAGAATCTATCTCCGACATGCAAAAGAGATTTACTCATCTCACTAATCGATTGAATGCACTTGGAAAACCTGTTTCCAATGAAATAGCTACTAATAAAATTCTAAGATGTCTTAGCAGGGAATGGCAACCTAAAGTAACAACTATTAAGGAAGCCAACGATCTAACGACACTTACGATTACAAATCTGTTTGGAAAGCTGGAAGAACATCAGCAAGCATTAGAAAGTCTTGAAAAGTTTGAGAACAAAAGTAAGAAGGAAAAGGAGAAGAAGAGAGACAAAGAGGGAGAGAAGAAGCCAATAGCTCTTGTGGCCTCTAGCTCTAAGTCCTCACGAAAAGAGCAAAGTGACAATGATTCTAGTAGTGACAAAGATTCGGATGATGAGGAAATGGGACTTTTTGTAAGGAGATATAATAGATTCATTCGAAAGAATGGAGTCAAGCATTCCGACAAAAACCTCATGAAGTTTCGAAGACAATCTACAGATTCAAAACAGGAAGAGAATAAGAAGAGTAGAGGAAAAGGATCTTGTTTTAATTGTGGTAAATCTGGACATTATAAAACAGATTGTCCTATAAAGTATAAGGATCTAGGAAAAGCTCCACCAAAAGGGTACAACAAACAAAGAAGAGCTTATATTGCATGGGAAAGTGATAGTGATTCATCAAGCACACAAAGTTCAAGTGATAGTGATGAAACCGCAAATCTGTGCCTTATGGCTCACACCAAAAATATGTCCTACCACAAGAAGAAAATCAATGATAAAAAGGTAAAACAAGCCTATTATAATAATTTTTCTTCTATGTCTTTTTCTGAACTGAAAATAGGTTTTGAAAAACTGCATAACGAAGCTGTAGATGCTTTTAAAAGATTGTTTTCCGATAAACAAATTTTTTCATTTCTGGAAGGTAAAGTATACAAAGCTGAAAAAGATTTAGAGTGGTTAAAAGCTAGTATTGCAGAAAATTCAAAAAATATTGACATTGATGGATGTAGTAAAGTTGGGTATTGTGAAGCTTGTCATATTTGGCAACAAGAGGTAAACACTCTCAAGGTCAAATTGGAAAAAGCTTTACAACCTAAGGTTACTTATGCCGTTGACTCTAGGTTGTTTAAGAAGTCATTAAATCCACCATATGCAAAATACTCTTTTATTCCAAAGGATTTAATGAACAAGAATAAACAAACACATCATCATGGGTTATGTTATTATTGTTGTCGTGCTGGCCATACCATTGAGAAATGCAAGTTTAGGAGATTTCTTGTTCCTAAAGGTATTTATCAATGGAAGCCAAAAGGAAACCATGTTAGCACTTACCCACTTGGACCCAATGAAAATTGGGTACCGACTTCTCTCTTTTGATATTGTAGGATGAGTGTCTTGCTTCCGTAGATAGAAGATGGTTTCTTGACAGCGGTTGCTCAAGGCACATGACCGGTGACATATCGCTTTTTATAGACTTCAAAGCAAAGAAGAAGGGATATGTTACTTATGGAGACAATAACAAAGGAGCTATACTTGGCAAAGGTAGTGTAGGTAATCCCTCTACCACTACTATTTCTGATGTCCATTTAGTAGAGGGGCTTAAACACAATTTGTTAAGCATAAGTCAATTGTGTGACAAGGGTTATAAAGTTTCTTTCACAAAAACTTGCTGCATAATTGAACATGCTGAACAGAACGTTGTGTTTAAGGGTGTAAAAGTAAACAATATCTATATGCTTGACCTTTTTGATGTATCTTTAACAAGTACTAAATGTCTAGTTACCTTGAATGATGATTCTTGGCTTTGGCATAGACGTTTAGCGCATGTTAATTTTGATTTGCTTAATAAGGTTGTATCTAAGGATCTAGTAGTCGGTCTTCCAAAAATAAAATTTTCAAAAGACCACCTATGTGACGCGTGCCAAATGGGAAAACAAACGAGGGTCTCTTTTAAATCTAAAAATGTAATTTCAACTTCATGACCCCTTGAGCTTCTCCATATGGATCTCTTTGGACCTTCTAGGACAAAGAGCTTAGGTGGAAATTATTATGGTTTTGTAATCGTTGATGACTATTCTAGATTTACTTGGACTATATTCCTTCATAGCAATGATGAAACTTTTTCTGCTTTTAAGAATTTTGCAAATCTGTCCCAAAACAAAATGAATTCCAAAATAGTTACAATTCGTAGCGATCATGGTGGTGAATTTCAAAACTATCACTTTGATAAGTACTGTGACAAGTATGGTATTGAGCATAACTTTTCAGCTCCTCGAACTCCACAACAAAATGGCGTTGTGGAGCACAAAAATCGTGTTTTAGAGGAGTTGGCAAGAACAATGCTAAATGAGGGTGGATTACCAAAATATTTTTGGGCTGATGCAGTTAGCACAGCTTGTTATGTTTTAAACAGGATCTTAATTCGTCATATTTTAAATAAAACTCCTTATGAGCTTTTAAAAGGAAGAAAGTCAAACTTGTCACATCTTCACGTATTCGGTTGTAAGTGTTTTGTTTTGAATAATGGTAAGGAAAATATTGGGAAGTTTGATGCAAAAGCGGATGAAGGTATCTTTCTTGGATACTCACAATCAAGTAAAGCATATAGAGTATATAATAAGCATTTACTTACTGTTGAAGAATCTGTCCATGTTTCTTTTGATGAGTCTTATCCGAAAAGTGTCGGAAAAGGTATTTCTTTTGATGACACAGGGGTATCTACAGAAGACATACTCAAGGAAGCTGTTACGGAAACTGATCAGTCCAAAACAGTTGCCCATGAGAAGGAGGAAGATACTAGTCATGAAGAAGATGAGGAAGAAAGGACAGCTGAAGCGAATGACCTTCCACCAGCTTGGAAATCTTCAAAAGACCATCCTATTGACAACATCTTGGGAGATATTTCAAAGGGAGTAATGACTCGTTCTAAGATAAGTAATTTTTGTTCTCACTTTGCTTTTGTTTCACAAGTAGAACCTAAAAATGCCAAAGAGGCCTTGATTGATGAATGTTGGCTAATGGCCATGCAAGAAGAGCTTAATCAATTTAAAAGAAATGACGTTTGGGAACTTGTCCCTCGTCCGCGAGATCATCATATCATAGGTACTAAATGGGTTTTTAGAAATAAGCTTGATGAAAACGGAGTGATAACTAGGAACAAGGCACGTTTAGTAGCACAAGGGTATAACCAAGAGGAGGGCATAGACTACGAGGAAACTTATGCTCCAGTTGCTCGCCTTGAAGATATACGTCTCCTGCTTGCCTATGCGTGTTCTAATAATTTTAAGCTTTACCAAATGGACGTAAAGAGTGCGTTTCTAAATGGTGTCATAAATGAAGAGGTATATGTCTCACAACCTCCTGGTTTTGAGAATTCTGAAAATCCAGATTATGTTTACAAATTAAAACGAGCTTTGTATGGTCTTAAACAAGCCCCTCGGGTTTGGTATGAAAGGCTTAGCAAATTTCTAATTGATCATGGATATTCAAGAGGTAAAGTGGATAATACTCTCTTTATTAAACACAAGGGAAAGCACATTCTTTTAGTTCAAGTTTATGTAGACGATATAATTTTTGGTTCAACTAACACACACTTGGTCGAAGAATTTTCTAAGGTTATGCAGGGTGAATTTGAGATGAGTCTTATGGGGAGCTGAATTACTTCCTAGGTCTTCAGATAAAGCAACTTGATGAGGGTACAGCAGTATGTCAAACAAAGTACTGCAGAGAACTACTCAAGCGCTTTGGAATGAACGACTCAAAATCAATTGACACCCCTATGCCTACCAACGGAAATCTAGATAAAGATGAGCATGGTAAGAGTGTAGATGTCAAAAAGTTTAGAGGTATGATTGGGTCTCTTCTATATCTTTCTGCTTCTAGACCTGACATCATGTTTAGTGTTTGTATGTGTGCATGATATCAATCAAATCCTAAGGAATCACACCTAAAAGCTGTTAAGCGTATATTTAGATATCTTCATAGAACATCTAAATATGGGCTTTGGTATTCCAAAGGAAGTGATTGTAGCTTAGTAGGTTACTCCGATTCTGATTTTGCTGGCTGCAAATCAGATAGGAAAAGCACGAGTGGTATATGTCACTTGTTTTCAAACTCCTTGGTAAGTTGGCATAGCAAAAAGCAGGTATCTGTGGCTTTGTCAACTGCAGAGGCTGAGTACGTTGTAGTCGGTAGTTGTTGCGCTCAGATTTTGTGGCTAAAGCAACAACTACAAGGCTTTAACATTCAACTCAAACGTATTCCAATAAAATGTGACAACACTAGTGCCATAAACCTTACTAAAAATCCTGTTTTACACTCACGCACTAAACACATAGAGATTAGACATCACTTTCTTCGCGATCATGTTGAAAAAGAAGACGTTGTATTTGAGCATGTTGATTCTAAAAACCAGCTTGCTGACATTTTCACTAAACCTTTGGCAACGGAACCGTTCTTCAACATTCGTCGTGAATTAGGAATCTTAGATCTCTCTCCATTGTTGTCTTAAGCATGTTTGTTATTATTTATATTATGCCTCACCTTGGTTGATGAGATTTGTTTTAGATTTCATTTATACCTCACAAGGTTACATCAACAGAGGTAATATCACTCCTTTCTATATCTCTTTTAGAACTATGTGATTGTGTATGTCAGAACAAAAGTCCTTATTTTCGTTTATGTGAATTTCTTTACATATATTGTTTGAACATTAATATCTGATTTGTGAATTATACTTGGGCATCATTATCATGACATACTTCATAATGCATAACCATACTGCATAAAAATTAATTAAAATTGGGTTTGGCATCAGTATGTATCGATTCAAAGATGTATGTATCGATTCATGTCTTCTTCATTTCACATCTGTCAAAATTGGTTCAGTATGTATCGATTCATTCGTCGTTTGTATCGATACATAGATCCTTTAAAAAAACAAAAATGCGTGACATGGATCGATCCATTCCCATATGTATCGACACATACTGATTGTTTTTGGATTAAACGCATTTTATTTTACTCATGGATCGACACATCAGCAATTCTTATCACATCCTTTCACAACCTTAGTATCAGCAGTTCTCCTACCTCTCAAAACCTGCGGCTAACCCTAATCTCCTTCATCATCATTCTCTCAAAAACCCTAAATTCATCTCACTTTTCTTCAGTTTTTCATCACCATGCCTCCAAGAATCATTCCGGCTAGAGCAAGGGGAAAAGGAAAAGGAAAGGAACCGGTTGGCACTTCTCAGCAGTTACCAGAAATTCCTCCTAATGCCTTAGATTTGCTTCATCCTGCAATTGCTACTGAGTTGAGGATTCTTTCAAGACAAGGTTAGTTATAAAACCCCATGTCTTCGATAAACATGATGCTATTCATCTGCATCTCAATGATGTGGTTGAACTCCTTAATGCACAAAAACTTGGTTCATTTTTTACTACAAAGGATGATTACCATGAGGATTTTATCCGTGCATTTTATGTTGGCTTACAATCTGGTAAAGGATATATGTTTAAGTGTTCTATTGGTGTCAGAACCTATACTTTTGAGGCTGGTGATTAGGAAACAGTGTTTCAAATTCCGCTTCCGTCGCATAATTTCAAGACTTCGCATGACTTGAAGTTTAATACGAACTTTAACCTGAAGGATTTTACTCTATCTATCCTGAAATTGGACAGACCGCTGGGTGAGGATGAACAGGTTACGTCTGGTATGATTAAGAAAATTCCTCGTATACTTCATTGGATTATCTCGCACATTCTGCGTCCAACAAACAGTGGACATTCTAGGTTAGACAGGGCAGCCATTCATCTCTTGTATATCCTTCAAAATAAGGTTCCCTTGAATTGGGAAAATTACTTTGTGAAGCGTCTCTTTTTCGTGCGTAACAGTGCCAAGAATGTTGCTCTTGGTTATGCGTCTCAAATCATGAAAATTCTTACGTTCTGGAATGTTGCAATCCCTTTAGTTCCTCTCATATCACCATCTGCTGCTCAAGAGTTTGACTCTTCCACTTTATCTCATATGGGATATCGGTGGGACAAGGAACGTCAATGTTTTTATTTCTTTGAAAGGAAATCCAAAACAAGGATCTATAATTTTGATGTGCCTTCTGAACAAATTCATGTAGTTGAAGACCAACCTGATGAAGAAATGCATGATGTGAACGAAGCAGATGTGCATGCAGCTGATAACAATGTTGGTTGGGGTGATTGGGTGCCACAAAGGTGGTCTCCAACCAACTATGTACCTGAACCTACGGTTCCTCCGTTCTCCGGCGGTGCTTCATCTTCAACACCTACTGCGCACCTAACTCAAATGCTTCAACAAATGGAGCTTTCCAACCAAGGACGTCATGAAGAGGCACGGTCTTGGCATGTACAACAAAGTGAGTGGCATAAGGAGCATCGTGAGTGGCATGACGATCATACACGGATGTACCATAACCAACACTCTTGGTACACAGACTTGGTTAAGTGGCACCAAGTCTTCTACAAGGAAATGTCTGGTTTTATGGACGACTGCCGTGCCAATCCTGGTATTATGGATAGATTCAGAAGTGTTGAAGTTCAGGACCGGTTCAGGCACTACACCTTCATGGGCAACAATCCAGATGCAATGCCTCCTCCTCCGCCTCCGCCAATCGTCAGAGATCCTGATAGAGATGACGAGGAGTCCTGTGGTGGCTATAATCCGCATTAAACCATCATCATTTCATCTCACTGCATTTCATTGCATGTTGCTTGAGTTTTTTTTTCTTCAGATTAGTTGCACCTTATATGTCTTGACTTATGTAATTTTTAAATACTTTCTACTAGTTAAATGCTTATTTCCTTCTGCTTACTTCTGGTGTTATTGCCCTTATTTGTCATTCTTTGTGAGTGATTCTTTACTTTTAAGCTTCCTTCTGTGTGATTGTTAGCTTCTCTATCATTTCTGTTGTGTCCTGCTACAACATGTTGCCTTGATAAAACTGTTTTTTTCTTCTTTTTGATGTTGACAAAGGGGGAGAAATGCAGATGTTGACAGATATGCACAAACTCAGGGGGAGTATCACACATCTTGCTAAAAATTTGCCATCATCAAAAAGGGGGAGTTTGTGAGCAAATTCTTTACTTTGAATAAGTTTTGAATGATAGCAAATTGTGTGATCATTGTCTAATTGTTGGTTGTGCATTATTTTACATGTTTCATTTGTGTTTTTAGCCTATACTATTGTTTCGTGTCTATACATAAAGATCCACATTGATACATGTCTTAAAAGAACTCATAAAAATTGTTTTGTGTCAGTATGTATCGATTCATGTTCATCTGCATCGATACATAAATCTGTTTTAAATCATAAAACGTTTTTGCTTCAGTATGTATCGATACATACGAGCTTTGTATCGATACATGCTTAGTTCAAATGTTCTATGTATCGATACGTACGAGCTTTACATCGATACATGCTTAGTTAAAATGTTCTATGTATCGATACATACCAGCTTTGTATCGATACATGCTTGTATTAATTCTCTAAAATTAATCAAAGCTACAATATGTATCGATGCATAACCTTTTGTATCAATACATAATTCTGTTTTGTCTACTAACAGCTTCTGTCTTTCACATATAAGAAGTATTTTGACAGTTCAGTGAAAAACGGTTGTAACACAAATCAAAGGAGTGTGTAGCAAAAATTGTTTGAGCAGTTAGAAACCTGAAAGAGACTTCATCTTCTCAATCTCTTTTCTTCAAGAACATCAACACATAATCATTCTTGTTCTTTGGATTAAAGGATCAACGAGATAACGTTCAGTGGAACGATCAAGGATCTAGCTGAGGTGTTCAGTGGAACGATCGAGGATCTAGCTGAGTTGAAGGTTGAAGGGGGTTTCGAGGAAAAACCAAATGGTTTGTCCTTCAAGAACAGGAGTGTTCTTGCGGGTTTGTTAGTCACGTTTGTAGAACAGATTCAGCCGTAGCGTAGGGTTTGGAAATTGGGTAATTTCGCAAACAGGTCGTGGAACCGGTGAATTGTTTGCAATTTCGTGCAGGAAATTCTTGATCGAGCTCAGATCAAGTGGAGGTTTTATACAAGAAGAAGATCTTGGGATTTAGAATTCTGTCTTTGTATTGTAACCTTGTATCAACGAATTCGGCAGTATTGATAATTACAGTTCTCAATTTCATTTGAAATTGAGAGGGAGACGTACCCACACGCGAGGACGACAGTGGGGAACTTCCTTACCAAATCTCTGCGTATCGTATTCTTTCCTTATCTCTCTTTACGTTTTCAACAGTTTTGTGATTTCAGTTGGTGTATTGTGGTTGTACTTTTTGTGATACAATAGTGGCAAGAAAACTTCTTTATCTAAACGCCACCATTGTTCATCATTGATCACATACACACCAAATGTTTGACAAAACTGTCAGCTGAGTTTTATTCATTGGAATCAGAATTTAGTGATAAGTGCATTTGATTTGATAATATTCTGGTGTTAATTTTCTCTATCGTTCCTATTCAAATCCAGCAATAAATTCGTGTGTCCGGTTTTCTAGTAGCGGTTCAGAATAGACGGAAGTCGATTCGGGACTGTAATTTTCCGCCAAGTTTCAATAACTCTGATAAGAATTTTTAAATCCGTTTATTTTAATAAGAGGTGATCTATTTACCCCCCTCTCGATCACTAGCCACACCGTCTAACTTCATTGACCGTGTCCTTCTTACACATGCTCTTCTTTTTAAAAGACATGTCCGTCGATTCGAAATCCATACCATCTACTTTTCCTATGACATCTATAGAGATAGACTTTACACCATGGGACCCGCCTGAGATTTGGTTTACTCCTTTTGCTTTGAAATCCTCCTTGACATATGTATAAAAAACTATTCTTCTTTTCTTCTTTTTCAATTTTCCAGAAGTTATATTCTTCTTTTTCCCAAAGCTACCTCATCCACTATACTCTGCATAATTTCCCCCTCCTCAAGCCTCATATCTGAGTTGACCCCACCCACCAGCTTTTTAGAGCTATTTTTCGACTGCCAATCTCCTACCTCTGCGTGAATCTCATCTTCCAAAAAGCTATATGAATCCGAACTTTCTTCCACCTTGCTCGAAATCTGATCGCCATTTCTAAGCAATATACATATAGGCACGTGGGAATTTTCCACCATCTTGATTCTGAAACTCTCTCCATTGATCTTAACATTAAAGGATTCATTGAGAATGATGAAACAACTATTTTTTTCCATTGACATTGCTCATGACAAGAGTTAAAGTTAACTTTTACATATAATGTGATCTAATGCTTGTTTATCAAGCTTTATATGATAATAATCCTAAGATTGTGCTTTGGAAGATTCATACTAGATGATCGAAATGACTCCCTCTAATTCAAAATTTTCATGTCAAAATTTCTCATAATATATAAAAGAAGAAAATACTTGTGATGATAACTTTATTAATGCTAATTTTGATTAAAAAAAAATTTATTTAATGAAATAGTTTAGTCTTAATAAAACCATCTATACTCCCTTTAGTAGAAACCAAATTAATTGTTAATCTTAATAATCATATAAATCATTTATTTAATAAGTCAGATTATTATAATTATACAGTGACACTGTTATTTGTAATATCATCTATGAACAAACTAAGATAAGAATACTTGCATAATATAATGATACACTTTTGAGTTTGACATAAAAATTGAAAGAACAGAGAAACATTAAAAATAAATAAATTATAAAATTACAAACATCATGAGGTCAAAAATAATAATATTACTCCTACAAGTAATATATATATATATATATATATATATATATATATATATATATATATATATACTTTCCTTAACTTACAACGAAGTAGTGACAAAATTCACCAATGCACTTCATATACACAGGTAAAATCGCCATTGGACAATCTTCGTCACAATCACAAGGAAAGCGAGCTACAAAGTCAAATAAAAAATAGAATTGTTACTACAAGTTGTTATAGGATTGTGTAAAAGAAGAATTATTAGAAAATTGTGGGAAAAAGGAATATACTTTTACTGGTCACAACATGACACAGAGAAAAAAAGATGATAAAAGCATAAATAAACACTAGAATTTGAGTCATAATTTGCTCATTTATGTGTAAAAAAATAATTTCTATATACATTTATAAAATTAGAAATAATATTAAATATTTCTAACAAAAATGTTAGGTAACTCTTAAGTTCACTCAATTGATCGTTTAATCTTTGTAAATATTTCACGTACAATTCTTGATGATCATTAAACTTCATTTTATTTTATTATACTTCAATATACATATATATTAGCCTTTCATAATAGATAAGGGATCAATTTCAAAATAAAAATAATAGTAATGAATGATTAAAAAATATATTTTAATAATTAACACATCAGAACGATAATATATATAAATATCATGATTTTTTTTTAAAAATATTTTATATTAAAATTAATAAATATCAAATATGGAAAGAACCATCGAAAAAACCCTAATGACACTCTATTAAGGTTTGTGTGCACTATTACGAAAAACAGATAATGACGGTAGTGAAACACATATAACAGCGGTTTCACGTCCGTTGTTAGGTAGCATGCGATTGCATTTATGCTGATTTCCACAACGGACAGGTGACCATAGTTATAAGTTAGGTACGCGCATCTTATAACAACGGGTAAAGAAAACAACCGTTTGAAATAATTTATAGGTCTTAGATTTGAATCATAGCAAAGTCATTCTTGGTTTTAATATTTCACCACAGTTATATGTTCCAACCGTAGTGGTATGTGTAAGAGTTTATTATAAAATATGAGATTGTTTGTTTTTCTCTGGCTCTCATTAACCATATACAAGCATTGAAATAGATTTTTGAGATGATAATCAGAAAAATTAAATTATTCTTGAAAAACAACTTAAACGGTCCAATGTTTATCAAATTGCATGCATCTTGTAATTCATGATTTCTTCATTAACCTATATAATTTGATCCACTTCTAAATTCTTCAAAGTAAAGATAATGAATGGATGTCTTCTAAGTCTTTCACACAAAATTTGATTTCCTTTTTTTTTCTAGTTTATGCAAACATCAAATTTTGTGTGAAAGACTCAGACTGACATCCATTTATCATCATTATTTTGAAGAATTTGTGGCATTAAGTTAAATTCTATAGGCTAAAGAGGAAATCACGAATTAAAAGATGTGTGTAATTCGATCACTATGAATTAAAAGATGTGACATTAATTTAATTTTTCTAATTATTATCTAAAAAATCTATTTAAATGAATGCGAGTTCAATCTGGGGTTAGTGAACAAGCAATCACATATGATATAACAAACTCACTAACAATATTTATCAACAAAAACATCAATTAATTAACAAAGATTATGAGAACTTGATAAGTAATCGTTCCTAAAAGCTATGAAGAGGAAAAAGTTGAAGGGAGAGTAGAAAACATGTATTCACCATGGGAATATTATATCAAAGACTCATATAATATTTCCACAGTGAACACGAGTTCACTCTTAGATCCATGTTCACACAACCAGCTGCATACGTGATAAGTAAGAACAATAACCACCTGCTAGCTACAACATCAACAATAACATCAATAACATACAACAATTTTATCAATAAGATACATACCTCTGATTGAGAAAATTTATGGAAAATAGTATAAAAAATTATAGTATATTAACATAACCTAGCAGTACATTGTAATTCAACAAAAGTTTAATATAAACTAGCATGTTAACATAACAGTACATTGTAATCCAACAAAACATTATCAACATACAAGGTTAACATGTGATCCAACAAAGGTCACTACGCCAAAAACTGGAATAGACAGCGCCCCTTAGAGGGCGCTTTATTACGAAAGCGCACTCTAAAGTGAAGAGAAAAAATAAGGAGCATACTATTGGAATAGACAACGCACTTTAGAGGGCGCTTTTGTAACAAAGCGCACTCTAAAGTGAAGTGAAAAAATAATGAGGAAATGGAGGGACACCAATAGAGGACGCTTTATTGAAAGCGCCCTCTAAGGGTAACCTTAGAGGGCGCTTTTAAAAAAGCGCTCTCTATGTCCATGTACATTTCCAGTTTATAAGGCGCTTTTGGAAAGCCTTAGAGAGCGCTTTTAGAAGCGCCCTCTTAGGCCCCCTTTAGAGGGCGCTTTTGTAACAAAGCGCCCTCTAAAGTGAAGCCAAAAAATAATAATGAGGAAATGGAGGGACAACAATAGAGGGCGCTTTAGTGAAAGCGCCCTCTAAGGTTACCCTTAGAGGGCGCTTTTAAAAAAGCGCTCTCTAAGTCCATGTACATTTCCAGTTTAGAAGGCGCTTTTGGAAAGCCTTAGAGAGCGCTTTCAGAAGCGCCCTCTTAGGCCCCCTTTAGAGGGCGCTTTTTTTACAAAAGCGCCCTCTAAGGTCCCCTTTAGTAAACATTAAAATTATAACATATACTGCATGTCTCTTTATTTTCCCTCTCTATAAGCTATTTCGTTTACGTAACTGGGTTTTCTCTCTACTGCGATTACTCTCGTCCTCCGTTCGTTCTCCCTCCCTCACCGTCATCGTCGCCGTCGCCTTTTTTTGCTGCTACGTTCACGTTCACGTCCACCGTCACTGTTCACTTTCTTCTCCATCGTTACCGTCACCTTGAAGGTATTTCTCTTCTCCATCGTTACCGTTCACTTTCTTCATGTGTTTGATTAGGGCATTTTCTAAACTTAGTTTTACATTTTGTGCATTATGTTGATTAATGTTGTTTAGGGCAAACTGAGTTTTTTATTTCTGATTGAAAACTGATATCATTTGAAGTGTGTTTGAGCTTGTGCTTGGAAGTTTGATGATTATGGATGCAAGTTTGTTCATGTTCCAAACACCATAAGTTTGCATTGGTCTTTTGCATGCAGTAGGTGTGTGTGAGTTTGTATTCAATAATGATAAAAAAAAGAGTTTAGATTGTTGTAACATGAGAGAAATGGAAGGTATATGAATGTGTTCACGTATTGAATCATTGTCTTACTTGGGTCTTATTGAATCATTTCTATATTACAGATAAAATGGCTAACCAAGACGATACCCATGACGCGAATGGATCACGTAACAATGTTGAAAAAGAAATCAAACGAGGATTGACTGTTATGAAGTCAATCATTCGTGCAAGAGACAAGGGTGTAAAATTTGAAGTACATTGGAGTGCTGAAGACCAACTAATTGAGCCTAACGGTTCAATGTTGGCAAGTTACATTGGTTTCCTTGTTCGACAACATATTCCGATTACATGTGATAATTGGAGAAGTCCGGACTTGAAGGTTGGCAAAGAAAAAATATGGTCGGAGATACAGGTACTTACCATATATTGTTATATGTTTTTTTTGTTGACTATTTGTTGACCATATATTGTTATAATATTACTTTATAATAACACACTCCATGGGTATGTTTTTTAGAGATCCTTTCACATCGATGAAAGCCGGCAAAAATATTGTATTCAATTGGCCGGAAAAAGACTCCGAGGATTTCGATCCTTTTTGTCCAACAAATTTCTCAAGGATGAGGAAGGAAAATTTGTTGAAGCAGAACGACCAATGAAGTATGCCGAGATTATTTCAGCCGATGAATGGAATAACTTTGTCGCCAAATGAAGAAACGAAAAATTCCATGTAATGTCTATTAATTATGGTATTATACAATTGTTAAGTTACTTGGTTCTAATATGCCTTAAACTTTTTTATCCAGGAAGTAAGCGACATAAATCGGAAAAGGGCATCAAAACCCGCGTATCCGTACAAAAAAGGGCGTACGGGATATGCACGGTTACAACAAAGAATTGTGAGTATATTCAAATGCTATGAGCTTATACATTGTCACAATATGTTATAATTGATGATCTTATAATCTAATTCAATGTGTAGCTAGCCGAGGAGAAAAGTGACGCAACATCTCTTCCGGAGCACGTATTATGGAAGGCTGCTCGGGTTGGGAAGGATGGGGTTGTCGTTGAAGCGGTCCAAACTGTTTATGACGAATGTGTAAGTATATGTAACATTATTTCTTTAATTATATCGAAAATTTTGTTAGACATATAATTCATTTTTAATCTCCTCTAATAATATTTCAGGAGACTTTATCCCAAACCTTACCTTCAACCGAGGTCCAGGATTGCAGGAGCGTACTTAGTCGAGTACTAAATGTTCCTGAGTATTCCGGTCGTGTGAGGGGTAAGGGTTTTGGTGTGACTCCGTCGTCATTTTATAAAAAACCAAAAACAAAAAATCCTACCAACAAAGAGGTGATGGAGACCTTGGCGGAGTTAAGGGCACAAGTACTCCAACTGCAAAACGAGAATGCAAGGTATAGAGAGGAAAGGTGCGCCTCCGAGGCAAAAGATACTAGTGACCGAGCTAGTATCAATTGTCAACCGAAATTTCCCGAGGTAATTATATATGTTATTATGAAATTAAAATAACACTTTTTTACTTGACACATATACACGTTAACAGTAACATTTATTATTGGTTTAGGGCATTTCACCTTGTCAGCTGTATCTATCGTCACCAACTTATCGCATGGTTGGCAAGGGAAAAGTGCACAACACTTCGGGTGAATTACTTCACCATAATCCCCTCCCGGTGGGATATATGAAAGTTTCGGTTGACCTTGTATTAGATACCGACGCGCTTCTACCATTACCTGACGTTGTTTCAGAGACAACGTTGATGCGAGAAGCAGTCGGATCCTTTGTTGGATGGCCGTCAGATCTAATTTTCCCAGATGCCGAGGTATATATGTTCTAAATGATTATGAATCTTTAGTATTCACATTTCAATTCAGCTACAATTATGATATTTAATCAATCCTTATTACATGGTAATGTTAGACTCCTACAAGACCCACGCATAAAGCTGGTAAAGGGATTTCAAGACGCATCGAGTCGGTTGCATCTCTAAAAGAGGTACAAATATATATACCTATTGAATTATATACGCAACGATTCTGTTGCATCACAAAAAGTCATGATTTAATTTATATGAATTTTTAGGTTCCCGGTCGAAAGTTGAAAAAAGCTGGTAACGATATTCCTCCAACGACGTCCGGGACAAAATCTCAAATTATGATGCGTCTTGAGAAAATGGTGAATGAGTCCGATATTATGCACGGGGCCATTCGTAGTATAGATTTTGATGAAGGTGTTTTCGGAGCTGCTCATTTAGAAATAATTGCAAAGGAGGACATGCAACAACTTTTTGAACACGACGAATTGGGCGTCGCTGTCATTCATACATACATATGGTACTCCGATCAATCTATAATTTACTTAATTGAACAATTTATTTACACATTTCAATGAGTAGTCTAATGTTTATTATGTTTCTATTTAAGGTATATGTATGTAACATTGCTGCGGGGAACTGAATTGTGTAACCGTTTCAATTTTATTGCTGCTTCCCGTATCAACGCAACGTTAATAACGAAAAATCCAACATCCGTAAAGAATGATCTAGTTGATAGATTCATGGCGGCCGGCGATAATACTACACCCAGTTTGTATTTTTTACCGTTTAATTCTGGCAACGGGTTAGATTTTCTTTCTAATAATTTCATTCTAATCTATGTATATCTTTTACGTAGAAAATTTTCATTCATCTAAATTTTTGTTTTATTTTACAGTGGTCACTGGGTGTTGGTTGCTATGGATCTTTCGAGACTAATAGTGTATTATCTCGATTCGTTATCGGGTGATTGGAGTAAATATCCGAGTATGAAGAAGACGGTTGACGCGTAAGTGAAATTCCCCTAAATATTCGTGTGTATTTGTATATTTAATTATGTTTGTCAGATTGATCTCAATATACGTTTTTATTTTGTTAGGGCAATAATAAAATTTAGATCGAAAAAGAATTATCGCAATAGGAAGGACATTACCTGGATCAGAGTTCAGGTATATATTAAGTATCTTATTTTTGCTTATAATAGTGTTTGTTTTTTTGCTTATAATAGTGTTTGTAAGAAATTAACTATATATATATTGTTTGTTTTTCTGTGTAGTGTCCTCAGCAAAATAATTCGGTCGATTGCGGATTTTTTATATTGAGATTTATGAGAGATATCATTGCGTTGAATCGTATAGACATCCCAAAAATGGTATGGAATAATAACTTAGGGTTTATTTTAATATTATCGGATATTTCATCTAATTTGTTACTAAATCATGAATATGTTTTATTCTCTTAATTGTAGTACTTTGAGGAATACAAATCTTACTCAAGAGCTCATTTGGATGAAATGAAGGATGAATTATGTCAATTCATTGTTGATCAAAGAATCATATAGCTAGGTTGTATATTGTTGTACATATATGTATGGAATGTTGTTGTTGTATGCTGTTGTTGTAT
Source organism: Lathyrus oleraceus (assembly GCF_024323335.1). Lineage (NCBI taxonomy): Eukaryota > Viridiplantae > Streptophyta > Magnoliopsida > Fabales > Fabaceae > Lathyrus > Lathyrus oleraceus. The sequence goes on from NC_066585.1 coordinate 497,862,634, forward strand.
ATATGTTGTATATTGTTGTTGTATGCTGTTGTTGTATATATGTTGTATATTGTTGTTGTACTTTTACTAAATCATGAATATGTTGTTGTATATTGTTGATCAAAGAATCATATATTATGTTGTATATATGGAGGATTAATGTTGTATATAAATGAATTCATGTTGTATATATCAATGGATTAATGGTGTATAACATTGGATTAAAGGATGAAATCAATATGAATTTTACACTTTTGCAGCATGCGAACAGGTTACCAATTAAATATCCACTGTTTTTCAAACAAATTTTTTAAAAATAACTAACACTTTAGAGGGCGCTTTCTGTAGGAAGCGCCCTCTAAACATTTTACATTGACAACTTTAGAGGGCGCTTTGTCCAGAAAGCGCCCTCTAAACACTTTACATTGACAACTTTAGAGGGCGCTTAACACTTTAGAGGGCGCTTTCTGTAGGAAGCGCCCTCTAAACATTTTACATTGACAACTTTAGAGGGCGCTTTGTCTAGAAAACGCCCTCTAAACACTTTACATTGACAACTTTAGAGGGCGCTTTTTCCAGAAAGCGCCCTCTAAGGTGTCCCTTAATGGACCACTCCAGAGGGCGCTTTTTTCTGAAAGCGCACTATAATGTGGCCCTTAAAGGGCCACTTTAGACAACGCTTTCTCCAAGAAAACAAAGCGTTGTCTTTACCTATGCCAGCGCCACTTTAGAGGGCGCTTAAAAGCGCTGTTATAGGCCAAAATAAGCGCCCTCTTTTCCCTTATTTGGCGTAGTGGGTTAACTATAAGTACATTATAATCCAACAAAAATTTAATCAACAACATGTGAAACATAACAAGGTCTTCAATATTCATGCTTAGTTGAATATTCACACAGTTTTCAAGGTCTTTATTCTCAAAGTCTTCATTTGATTCAGAATCAGTTACATCGAGATTCATTATGTCCTTCATAATAGCCTCTACATTCCTTATCTTTTCAGGGTTAAGATTATTGATAAGAATATTCTTATAGCCTATTCCACCAGACGGTTCAACAACCTTCATGTGATCCCTAACAACTTCAGCTTCCTTGGTTTTGTTCAACCATAACTCCAGCATATCAACAACCTCCTTTGAAGCCTCAATCTTATGAAAAAGTTTGTTCCCACTATTCATGTTGAGAGAAAGATCTGAAATTTGAGAGTAAGATAGGTTTAAATGGTGTCAAAGTGGTCGTAGGGAAGAGAAATTGTTTTTCAAAACCTAAACCTAAAGCATATTCAAACCAACATCAAAACATGTGAAATCGAAGTAAATAATACGAAAATAACTTGAAAATCATGTGAAACATACAACAATATAAAACAACAACAAAAATTCCATCAAATCTCGAACAAGAAGACAATCATGTGAAAATCATGTATGAAACATAACAATAACATACACGAAAACGAGAGAATAAGAAAGAAGAAGATTACCTTTATGTATGAAGAACAAGATTGAGCCTATATTGTAGAATAGGAAAGCTAATGACGAAGAAGAAGATAGATAATGTGTGCTAGGGTTTTGCTGTGAGAGATATGGAGATACTATCAAGAAGCGAGAGCTAATTCACTTATATATGGGTAAACAATTTCACCACGGCCGTATTCAAAAATCGTGATGAAATGTAAGGCCTTTCACAATGGTTAACATAAACAACTGTAGTGATAGGTATTTTAATTTTAATATATATATATATATATATATATATATATATATATATATATATATATATATATATATATATATATATATATATATATATATATAAATACTCATTGTAATGAAAAAGTAGAAAATTATTGGAGATGGGATTGGAATCATGTCACCCCGTGATTGTATAATCACAGTTAAATGGTTTAATCGTAATGCAATGTCTTTTCGTAAATATTAAAAAGTGCGTCCAAAAAAGAGGTATTACCATAATTAACTGTCAGATCGTTGTAATTTAGTGTACCAAAGGTATTTTTTGTAGCAGTGATGGAAAATCGACCATACTAGTGTGCATGGAAGTGCATGATGTCTACGAGTTTGTTGGAACAAGTTTGGGTCTACATCTATCCTTGAGTTTTGATGATAACAAAATATAGAAAACAATTTTGTACTCTAACTATTTATATAAATGTGTAAAAAATAGAAAACAGATCCTGACTCTAAAGAAGTCCAGACTCTGAACCAAAGAATAAAACTAAAAGTGTAGTAGTCAATTCTGATATGATAAGTCAACATTTATGAATAGAAAATATCCTAATGGACTTTGATACAAATTATGACTGTCAGCATCTGAAAGTCTCAGAACTCAGAACTCCAAAGACTATGAAGTCTCACCATGTTCTGAAGACAGATTCTGAACTCTACTAAAGCTTTGTCAAATTGTATAAGAAGCATATAACTAGAAAGTTAAATCCAAAGGTCAATGAGTGATTGACGTGACAGAAGTACAAAAACAAACCTTTTTTTTCCTATAAATTAGTGTACTCTATGCCAAAGAAGTTTCTCACATCCCATCAACCTCACCAACTATCTACTGCAAGCGCCATTATATTATTACAATATGAAGTGACCTTCCTACAACTATTGCATTGAGGATATTCCAACTTCACCATTCAACTAATCTATTTCTTCCTATATGAAGAGGTCTTGAAAGTTTTGAAAGAGAACGGATGAACTGATTTTTCATATACTCAAAGATCATATGTGAAAGAGAAAAATAAAAAGAAGTGTTTCTGACACTCATACACTTAGAGTATTTTCTTTGAATATTTTTGTTAAGTGTAATATTTGATTTAAACTTGTGTATCTGCTTGTTGAAGCAACTTGCAAACACAAACCTTGTTTGTTTTAACCTTTTGTTAATTTCCTCGAGACATTAAACGTAGTAAGAATTCCCAAGAAGTCATTAACATTTAGGGCATGTTTGAAACACTTTTCAATTTTAGTTCTTAAAATTTGTTTTTCAAATCTATTTTAAAAAACTATTTTTAAGAAGAAAATTAACAAAAAAAATTGTTTGATAAACTAATTTTTAAAAACTGTTTTGAAAATATGAAAATGAAAAAACTTATATAAAATACGTTTTTCTATTTTATTTTTAAAATATAAAAATTATTAAAATTACATTAATGCTATTAATGAAAATTATAAATTTTTATGTTTTTTCTTCAAGTTTTATAATACTAAAAACTAAAAAGTAAGAAGCAAAACACAACTAAACTGTTTCACTTTTTTGCTTTTAAAAACTGAAAAATAGAAAAGAGTTTATAAAAACACTTTTGCAAAATATTATATTCAAACAAGTTTTTAAATTTTAAATTTTCAAAAACTAAAAAAGAGTTTTTAAGATGCATTTCAAACATGCCCTTAGTCTTTGATTTATTTTCCTTGAGAGACTATGGTATAGTTAGAATTTCTCAAGAAGTCTTAGACCGTCTGTCTTTGAGTTTGTTTTAATTAGATTGATTATTGAATTAAGTTATTATTGAGAAGGCGAAATCACTTAAGAGGGTGGACTAAATGTAGTTTCGTTAACAGCGCACCAGGAAAAAATACTTGTTTTCTTATTTTTATCATTATCCTTTCTTTTTATATATACTGGTTGCAAAAGTTTTATAAATCCAGAACCCAATTCAAACCCCCATTTCTTGTGTTTCTTGCACCTTTAATTGTCATCAGAGCTCCGATTTTGTTTTTTGACTACTTTGTGTCAGACACTTAACTATGTCAAATAAAGATCCATTCTTTGTGAAACACATTATGACACATGAAAATAATGATAAAGATCATTACTCTGCCAAACCTCCAATCTTTGATGGAGAAAAGTTCGACTACTGGAAAGAAAGAATCAAAATTTTCTTCATAGGTTATGATGATGATCTATGGATATGGTGTTAAATGGTTATACATATCCTATAGATACAGATCTCACCAAGCTTGGAAGAAGAAAAATGAATGAACGGAAAAATAAGGATCACAAGAATCATCATATATCCAAAACTATATTGTTGAATGTTATTTCTTATTATGAGTATGAAAAGGAAAATTGAGACTTAGCTAAGTCTATATTTGATTCTTTGAAAATGACTCATGAAGTATATGAGCAAAAATGAGTGTCCCAAGCTCATGCCTAAAAATAAGTTCTTCAGAGAGAAGAAGAAGAAGGTCCTTTTGTCTACTTGGCATGACTCATAAGCTTCAGAGGATGAATATGAAGAAGAGCAGGCGCACATGGCACTGAAGTCTAGCTCAGAGGCATCTGAATCTAGATCAGAATCAGATTCAGACCCAATAAGGTATTCTCTAATCTTATTCTTTCTGAAGTTGAGTCTTGTCTAACTGAAATTCTTGAAAAGTTTCAGAGTCTTCAGAACAGACACAAGGATCTGAAACGAATCCATGTGGCTGACTCTGAAGTTCTTGGTGAGCTAAAGAAAGAAAATTCTAGTTTAAAAGAAAATTTTCCAGTTCTTGAGAAAGATATCTTTGCTCTAAAAAGAAAGATTAAAGAACTTAAAAATGAAATTCTTTTAGAAAAATCCTATCGGCTCCGATGATGTCATAAATAAATATGACATATCTTTTCAAAAACTTCTTGCACGAAACATAGACAAAAGCATTATGGCTTCCATGACTATGGAGTAAGCAGAAATGGCAAAAGAGGTCTTGGTTATATGTCACCCAAACACTCTAGGGTCAAACCTAATTCTAAAGAAAAAGTCACAAAACCAAAAGATTTATATTCACATTCCACTTATGGGCACACACATAATTATGCTGCACAAAAAACCCAGGTTAAGAAAAGATATAGTAAAACTTACAAGAAAGGACCCAAAAATATATGGGTACCTAAAAAAAATAATCTATGTTACAGTCATCCTTAGCAGTAGAGTTGAAATACCAACCATGGTATTTTGACTTTGTATGCTTAAACATGGCGGGAAGAAGGCATATGTTCCAAAGTCTAGAACTTAGGCCTAGAGGCACCGTAGGTTTTGGAGGCAATATAAAGGGTAAGATTATTGGCTCTGGACTATTGGTAATGGATCTCTCTCTTACCAATTAAGTTACATTGGTTATGATATTATCTTTAATCAAAAATCTTGCAGAGATGTAAGTTAGAAGAATGACTATGTACTCTTCAATGACAATAGGAAGAACAAAATTTATAAGATTAGGCTTTCTGATTTAGAAAATCAAAATGTAATGTTCCTCATGTCTATGAACGAAGAGCAATGGATCTGGCATATACAGTTTGATCATATTAGCATTAGAAGAATCTCAGTGCTTAACAAGCTGAACTTAGTCAGAGGCCTTCCAAATCTGAAGTTTGCTTTAGATGCTCTTTGTGAGGCATTTTAGGAAGGAAAGTTTTCAAAAACTTCTTTCACAAATAGTTTCACAAGGCTATGGTTAACAAGAGAGAATTAACTATACTGAAACCTTTGCACCAGTGGCCAAGTTAGAGTCTATTCATCTCTTCATTTCCTTTGCTCTAAATCATAACATCATTCTTTATCAGATGAATGTTAAGAGTACATTTTTGAATGGCTACATTACACAATAAGTTTATGTACATCAACCTCCTAGTTTTGAAAATCATAAAAATCCAGATTTTGTTTACAAACTGAAGAAATCCTTATATGGTCTGAAACAAGCTCCTAGAGCATTGTATGAAAGAGTAAGCGATTTTCTTTTGAAAAATAACTTTACAAGAGGGAAGGTTGATACAACTTTGTTTTGTAAAACATTCAAAAATTAAATCTTACTTGTACAAATTTATGTTGATGATATTATTTATGGTTCTGCTAATGCTACTCTTTGCGAAGAATTCTCTAAGTCTATGCAGACAGAATTTGAGATGTGTCTGATGAGAGAATTAAAGTTCTTTCTAGGGATTCAGATCAACCAAAATTCATAAGGAACATATATCCATTGTAACACCATAAAGCCCGAAACTTATATAAAAAGGATTACTCGACAACTTAAGGTGTCACCAACGACAACCCTTCAACAAACATAGACATTTTAAAAACATGCAGCAAAAAAGTAAAGAACATACAACACCTATCATCACATGCCCACCTTCACTTGGGTATCACCGTAGGGGAATCACATTAAATCGTGATAATAAAACATATTAACTTCAATTTGGGACTTATAAAGACTTAACTTTCACAAAATGATTCAAAAGGAGTTTCAATATCCAACTCTCAACAACTTCGAAACAACTCAACATAATAGTTATTAAACTTCAACAAAACAAGTAAGTCAATATGAAACATAACAAAAGAAAACAGTGTTCGCTCCCAATGTAACAAAATCAAAGCATAGTGACTAAAAATGCGATAAAATAATAAAAATAACTACAAGAGCTATTTCCCACTCACATCAGGAACTCTACTTCTGAGTATCTGCAAGATGTCCATGATAGACAACATCAAAGTAAAGGGGGTGAGAATTCACATCAATAATTTAACAGCATAAGTTGTAAGGTAGAATTCAAACATCTAAACATTTAACAACAATCACACAATATTATTCTCTCACCCAATCCATCAACATACACAAAGCAATCACATATTCATCATTTAAATCATGCCATGATATTAACAAAATCAACCAGACTCATATGTATGTGGTACCATATCATCATTAAATAGTTCACTCTGGAATCAGGATCACCCTGCTCGAACCCTGAATCCATCCTACTCAGATTATGAATAATTCACCTACCCACTCTGCTCGAATTGCAACTTTCCTCCTTCATCAACAACAACGACTTAATGAATACATGTCACAACACGTCAATGCAACAACACTATAATGTTTAAAGTCACCTCTTGAAAATAAACAAAACATGCATTGATACAACGATAATAGTTCCTCTCCCAAACTATCATCCTTTAACAACATAATCACAATTCATGCTCATACAATAGCATATCAGCATCATAATTCACAATAATTAACATAACATCACCATCATGTATCCACACATCCATCGTTCATCAAATAATTCATAGATTCGATTAAAATCATATTTAATCATTGAGTCATACCAAAACATAATTCAAATACTAGATAACATGGCCTAACAATACCCCTAAACATCCACAAAACATGAAAGTTTGAAATCTATAAACTAATATCATCAAAACAAGCATTGGCATTCACTGCAGACTCATGACGGGTTATCCATCACAATCGTGACGCCCAGCACCGACCTTAACACTCAAGAACATTATCTATGTGACGACCGACTTGAAAGATAAGCATGGGAAGCGTAACGGGTTGCCCGTCACATGTGTGACGGCCATCACCGCCCTGAAACCTATAGAATTTCGTCTTTCTTATGAAGTTCAATGCATAACTCTTAATTCTTATTCGAATCATTCCAAAATTGATCCAAAACATTACCCACATATTATGTGTTCATCAATAACATCTAATTTCATCAAATGAACACATTTAGTTCATGGTTTTCATAAAATCATGTTATTCCTAAAACCTTTAAAATAGAAAGAATGGTGAGTATATGTTAACCCATCAAAATAGAATTTGTCATACATCATAGCACACAAATTTGATCACTAAGTATCATCACATACAATAAATGAATCATCAATAAAAAAATTATATTAAAATCCCAAAGCCCTATTGGAGGTTAAGGACTCCTCAATTCTACCCCTCTTTATTGAGATAGTTCTCTCCCTTACCTGGTTATCCTAGGAGCAGTTCAAAAATTCTGGTTTTGATTCTTTAAATCCTCCAAGTTCTAAGATTTCTCTTGCACTTTCTCCACTCTCCTCTTTATTCTCTAATTCTGATTATACATACTGATAAAACTCCCTCAAACTAGGTTATGCTCTAATTTATATCATTAGGTTAAATATTATTAAAATTCCAATTCTGGCCCCAAACTCTCTATATTTTATTAAATTAAATAAATTTAATAAAATACTATTATTTTAATCATTAAAATAAACTTTACTAATGTAATCAAACTCTATTAGCCTCTAATTACTCTTTTCACTCTCACCTTAAAGTCACACAGCCCACCACCCTTATTCATTTAATTAATATTACCAATAATCATATAAATACCAAAAATCATAATAAATCAAATAATTTCAATAAATCAAAATTGGGGTGTTACATCCATCAAACCAAATATACAAGGGAACTTCTGAAGAAGTTTGAGTTGTCAGGATGTAAACCAGCCAAGACTCTAATGCATCTAACATGCATTCTGAAGTAAGATGAAAGCAAATAAGTAGAACAAAAGATATATAGAGGTATGATTCAATCTCTCATATACTTGACTTCTTCTAGACCTGATATTTTATTCAGCGCGTGTCTTTGGGCTAGATTCCAATCAGATCATAGAGAATCCCACTTAACAACTGTTAAGATGATCTTTAGATATTTGAAAGGTACTACTAATCTTGACTTATTTTATAGAAAATCCAAAGATTACAAGTTAGTATATTATTGTGTTGCTGACTATGCCAGACATAGACTAGAAAGAAAGAGGACCAATGGAAGATGTCAGTTTCTAGGTGAAAATCTTATTTCTTGGTCCAACAAGAAGCAATCTACAATGGAATTATCAACTACAGAGGCTGAATACATTGCAGCATCTGGTTGCAACACTCAAATTCTATGGATGAAAAGTTATCTAAAAGATTTTCAATTATATGAGAGTAACATTCTTATTCTTTGTCATAATACTTCTGCAATTTATTTATCAAAGAATCCTATTTTACACTTTAGAGCTAAACACATTGAAATCAAACATCATTTTATAAGAGATTATGTTCAGAAGGGTGTGACCAATTTAAAAATAATAGATACAGACCATCAATGGGTTGACATCTTTACAAAACCCCTTGTTGAAGATATATTTGTTTTATTCTGAAAATTTTGAAAATGGAACTTTGTCCATAATAAAACAAAATCTTTTCAATATGTGTATACCCTGAAGAGTAAAATATGGCTATGAGATATATTGGCTCTGAACCAATAAGCCCTCTGAAGTTAGATAGGCTCTCTGAGTCAGAAGGTCCAAAGTCATCACCCTTATGGGACCTTATGTCTTCTAGACTCTAATCTCTTAACATTAATTGTGGTAAATCAATTTTTTTCATGGCTCTAAAGTAACACAAATGTCCTACGTTAAAGTCATCTGAACGTTTGATGTGACCGTATAGGATAATATTTCTTAGCTCAAGAGAAAATCTCTTCACATTATGTCCCATTGTCAGATTATGTGTGGTTTTAAAACTTTTATTCCCTTTTTCAAAATAGCTTTATTACATGAACGTTCAAATGACTTGTTTTTGGTCTTTTTCAATTTTTTGTAATAATATCTTATGGAAAGCATGCCACATTGTGTATCTTGGTCTAAATGTTATTACTGCATTATGCATTGGTATTTGTTGAGTCTCTTATGTTTAAGTCTCTACCTCCTCCTTCCTAAAATGTATTTACTCCTTTTCCTTCTCTATTTAATACTCCTTATTAGCTTTTTTTTCATCTCATCTTACCTTTGCTAAAATTACTTTCTAAAATTTCCATCTTCCTTCATCTTTTTAAAATCTCAATGTCTTCAGTCTATGGAGTTACTTGCCCTCTTACCATTTCGTCTGACAAACTTGTTGACTTCAATGAATTCAAGGATCATGGTATTCATCTTCTTAGTCTTCTTCGTTCCCAGAAGTGGAAGAATTACTTTAACATGCTTAATGGACCCATTTATCCTATTCTCATTAGAGAGTTTTGGACAAATGTGCCCCTCTTCCAGCTTAGACAAGATGTTTCATGCATTTAGTCTAATGTTTTTCGAATTCCCATTACTTTAACTCCTGCTTTGATTGCTAAGGAAATCTTATGCAAAATGGTTAGGGTTCATATGGGAATGTACCCAAGAACTAGTCTATTCCTTGAAGAAATACCAGACAAGATCCTTGTCACCAATCATAATCTTGCTAGTGTCTCCTTTCTTCTTCCCAAGGCGAAGATCTGTCACCAACTGTTATTGTCAAACTTTCATCCACATGAAGATGCTCTAGAAACACTCATTTATGATGACATACATCTTATCTTCTTCATATTGTCAAGGATCAAGGTTAACCTTCCCCTTACTATATTCAACTTCTTGAGGAAGATGATTATTGCCTCTCACGAGGGAATATCTTTTCTCATTCCTTTTGGAAGAGTTTTCTAAACTTTTCCTTCAAGAAGGAATTATTATGAAAGTGCAGGAAGTTGGGTTAACTGAGGCCCTAGAGACTCGCTAGAGTCTGAAGCTTGGAGTAGCTTATGACAACTCTAGTGTTAGACCATCTTTCCTTTAGTTTCTCCTTTCCTTGTTTTCTATTATTCTTGTCTTCTTGTTTTTTACTTTTCTTTGTAAAAAATTTATGATTAATGTAAGTTGTTTATGTTTCTTTTCTCTTGTTTTTAATTTTCTTTTTTTTATTTCTTGTTATGTAACTTTGTTTTTTTATTAATCTTTTTTATTGATGGCAAAGGGGGAGAAAATGTACATGATTTTGTTATATCTTATAACCTTAAAAGACCTCAAATAGTGCTAAAATCAAGCTGAAGAACAATAATTTTTTAGTATCAACTCAGGGGGAGCTTACAAACCTCACTCTGAAGAAACTAAGAAATATTTGTTAAATATAAAACTCAGGGGGAGATTATAAACCTATCTCTAATGTTTTATAAATATGGTTATCCTAGTAAAAGTTGTTCATTAAAACACATGAATTTGTCATCATCAAAAAGGGGAAGATTGTTGGAACAAGTTTGGTTTTACAACTATCCTTGAGTTTTTATGATAACAAAGTGTAGAGAACAATTTTGTACTCTAACTATTTTACTAAGTATGCAGAAAATAGAAAATAGAATGCAAGTCTGAAGATGTCCAGACTCAGAACCAAAGGATAAAATTAAAACCGTAATAGTCAACTCTTATATACTAAGTCAATGTTTTTGAATAGAAACTATCCAAATATACTTTGATACAAATTATGACTACCATCTTCTGAAAGTCCTAGAACCCTGAAGTCTCACCATGTTCTGAAGATAGATTATGAACTCTACTCAAGCTTCATCAACTTATATAAGAAGCCTCTGACTAGAAATTTAAATCTAAAGGTCAACTACTGATTGATGTAACAGACTTACAAAAGGAAATATACTTTTCGTCTAAAGTATTGTACTTAGTACCAAAGAATTTTCTCACGTCCCATCATCCTCACCAACTATCTGCTACAAGCGTCACTCTATTGTTGCAATATGAAGTAACCTTCATACAACTATTTCATTGAGGATATTACAACTTCATCCTCAAACGAATCTATTTATTCCTATGTATAGAGGTCTTAGAAGTTTGGAAAGACAACGAAGAGGCTGATTTTGCATACACTCAAAGATCATATGTGAAAGAAAAAAATAAAAAGAAGTGTTTCTAACACTCATACACTTAGGACATTTTCTTTGAATATATTTGTTAAGTGTAACATTTGATTTAAACTTGTATATGTGATTCTTGAAGTAACTTGTACACACAAACCTTGTTTGTCTTAACCTTGGGTTAATTTGCTTGAGAGACTAAGTGTAGTCAGAATTCTCAAGATGTCATTGACAGTTAGGTTTTGAGTTATTTTCCTTGAGAGACTAGTTATAGTTAGAATTTCCCAAGAAGTCTTAGACTGCGTGTCTTTGAATTTGTTGTAATCAGATTGATTATTGGATCAAGCCCTTATTGATAAGGGAAATCACTCAGGCGAATGGTGTAACACCCTAAATCCTGATACTTATAGATTAAGATTTACACGATAATCTAAGGTGTCACCACTAGCAAAAACCTTTAACAAAACAAACATTTAACAAAATACACCGCAGAAATATCAACGTCATACAACACTTATCATCGCACGCTCACCTTTACTTAGAGTATCATTACGGAGGTATCGAACTTAGTTCACTTAAATAAGATAGCATAGCTTAGCCATTTAGTCTTAACTTAAAAATTATATAAACCGATATCAAAATATGGAGTTATCATGATCAACTATTAACAACTTCAACATAAACCAAAATAAACAATTAAACTCCAGCAAAACATAATAAGCAAACAAACTTTCCTAACCCCGGTGTTACAGGATCAGAGCAAGAATTTTAAAATAACGATAAAACAAAATGAAGTAACTCCAAGAGCTAACTTCCACTAACATTAGAAAACTTTACTCCCGAGTATCTGCAAGATGCCTATGGTGGACAACATGAAAACAAAGGGGGTGAGAAACAACAAACAAATATAAATAGTCTAAAGAATTATAAGGTAGACGTAAGACCCTAATTTTGACCCTAAGATCCCTCATGGCATCATATCATTGCTCAGTGCATTGCCTCAAGGATCATAACATGTTTGGCTCCTTAACCCTAGGGTTGAGACTTGTGTGAGTGGTTTGAGATAACCAAGCATGATTGCATTATATATTATTTCTTTTCTTATTTTGATTACTAACAAAAAGCACAAAAATATGTCACTAACTCTTTTTGTTTTGAAGCTCAAGTGATCATGTGCTCCCATGCTCCTATGAAGCTCCCAAGCTCAACGCAATGGCTAGATGAAGATGAGAAAAAAACATGACAATGGTCCACGAAATTCCTAATCATCATATATGTTACCAAGTATCTCAATTTTCCAATTTGATCAAGATAACCCAAAGGGCTTGAGGATTGTTTCCCAAGGAAACCCTAATTCAACTGTGCTTTGACTGTGCCTTGCTCATGAAGCAACCTCAACCTATGATAAAATTCAATTAAGGTAAGTTCTTTTATTCATTATTTTATGCATATATGATACTATTTGAGGATCCTCAATCATTCATTCATCAAGATTGGAAGGTTGGCCTTGAAAAATTGACCAGTCAAGTCATCTGACTAAACCGAGGTCCACTAAGATACAACTTGTGATGTGTTTGTCAAATGAAGATGACCCCAAAAAAATAAATGTTCTTAATAATCCTATGAACAACTTTCATGTTCATAAAAAATCCATTTGAAACTTATAAGGTCATCATTCATTTCAAAACATTATAGATCATCTTGACTGAAACCTTAATTTTGGGTCAACTTCCTAAGGACCTAACTTCCTTAATTTTTATGATTTTGAGATGCGACCAAATTAATTGGAACGCTTGAGATGTCTAATTAAAATGTTATGTTTGACAAAATTTCATAATCTTAAAATAAATACATGTGATAATACAAAACATTATAGGTCACCTTGGACCTAATTCATTGAATTTGAAAAAGTTCCCAACTTCAAATGCCCATAACTTTTTCATTAAAAATCCAAATGATGAAAAATTTGATTCTAAATTTATCATCTTGAAAATATATACAACTTTGATGTTAGAGGTTTTTCCATTTGAAGCTTGCATCATGAAAACAGATGGGCTTGAAGATGCTTACTTTTGGTGAAAATTTTCAAAGAGTGACTTAGACATGTTTTGTGCCCAAACTTTCACAGCCAGTTTTCATTAATTTAAAAATTCCAAATGAATTTTTGCCTAACATGACTTTTGCTACTTATTTCAAGGGCTTTCCAACCATTACTCACATTACTTTTTTGGACTTTCCATATGTGAGTTTCGAAGAGTTCTTTCTTTATGTCCATTTTGGCATTTCATGTTATAATTTGGTATGCAAGCTTGTTCAATCCATTGTGCACGTCCAAATCCATTCCATGAGGTATCAGCAAGGTGTTTCACTCATTTTTGGGACTGCTACACACTTGCACAGGCCCATGCAAGCAAAGTTCAAATTCCATACACACGAGGGAACCATGCTTCACAACCCTCTTCAGCTATAAATAAGAGCTCAATCTTATTCATTTCTCAGCCTGGTGGAGACCTGAAGTGCTGCAGAATTGAAATCCCAACCATTACCAAAGGAATTTTCATATTTTTCTCTCTTTTTCAAGCTTAAAATTCAACATCATTAGTTGATTTTCAAAGCTCAATTCCTTAGCCTATCATCTCAATTACATCTCCAGAGCAAAAGTAGATCAAGATCTTGAAGAGTTCGTGGCCTTAGAAGCTCCATTTCAGAGGTAGAACTTCAAACTTTTTGGATCTAGATCTTGCAATTCAATGTAATTTTCTTTGGTTTATGTGGTTTTCTGAAGTCCTCACACTTGAGGCAGGCCAGTGGTGGTCTCAATTGTTCATTTCGTGCATTTCCAGTTGACACACCATGATCTTCCATCTCACATTTCTCTCTAAATAGGAAGAGTAAGGAAGATCCATGGATACAGTGGTGATGTACATCACCTGAGCTTCATTTTGATGTCCTTATTTTTTATTTTTGTTACAAAAAAAATTTCTGCAAGTGGTGGCTGGAATCTGGTAACTCACCGGAGAAGATGGTGGTTTCCACCACCATCACCACGTGTGCACTTTCCTGATCGTTGGATTGCTTGGCCACGTTATAATCTCATGCATTGGTTGTGTTTACTTATTTTAAATCATCATGTCGCGCGCTTGACCTAAGTCCACCATGCGTCCTCACCTCTGAGCCTTTGATCTATGTCACGTCAATTAATGAGTTTGATTTGGTGGCTGCGCTTTTTTCTATTATTCCTATTTTCTTTTAATTTCAGTTAATTCCTTTTATTTTCAAAAAATTCATAGAAAATATATTTGAAGTCACAAAAATATTAGACCAATTCCAAAAAATTTCTTGAAAAATCTAGTTTCATATTTTGATTTTTAATTATTTTTATTATTTCATTTAATATTTTTTTGTGAATTATTTGATTTTTAATAGTTTTAATTCATTTTTAATTACTTTCTGATATTTGAAAAATCCAAAATATTTTCCTAACACCTATGGATCGTGATAAGTCAATGAAAAATAGTCTCATCAATTTCTTATTTGATTTGAGATTTATTTGAGATTTTAGTTCATATTATGTTATTTTTCATTGTTTTTAATTGTTTTTAAATAGTTTCTGATTTCCAAAATTCTTGAGAAAATTAGTCAAAGTTTATTTGACCATGTTGGACCTATGAGAATTTAATTGGACTTTTTGAAGTTGATTTGAATTAAATTTGAGGTTTGACCATATTTTGATTATTTTATTTTGCATTTATTTTTAATTCAAAAAAATACCAAAAAATTATGAGTGACTTGTTGACTTGTAATCTTCATTTCTTTTCTGTTTAGCATTGATTGATGATGACTTGGTTCACATTTGATCAATTGAGTTTGATACTTGAATTCTCTTTCCCTCCCTTTCATCTTCATCCCATTCTTTTCATCATTTGGTCAATGAGTTAATGTCTTATGGTTGATCTTGACAAATGAGAGGTTTAACCTTCTTTGATCCAAACCAAACTCAACTTGATCCAAGATCAAGTGAGTTGCTTTGTGTCCAAGACAGGTTGCTTCTTTGTCAAGCAAAAAACCTAAAGTCCATACAAGGTCATTCCCCTTTTGTTTTGGCATGGCAAGTTTATGGAGCTTGGCTTACTAGTCATGATCTCTAACTTGTGTTTATTTGCCTATAGTTTTATTGATCGGCCTCAGATAGGTGTGACTACTACATTAGTCCACTTACGATTGCTTAACATAGCGCTATATTGTCTTATGACAAACTAATATAACTTCACTAATTACTAACTTTAATTTGAGCATTTAATTTCTTGTCCTTTACTTTTAATGACATTTATTTCTTGCTCATTTATTCATATTGCTTTTCATTTTGCTCACTTGAGCACATATTTTATGTTTATGTCATTTTGCTTTTTCTCATTTGAGCTCATTATTGTATATAAATATATTGTTATCTTGTGTTTGTTTTGTGTGAACCAAATGCAAAAAGGAGAAAGAACTTAGAATTAGGACAAACCTATGCTTAAAGGAGTTCAAGAGTAACTAGGCCTCATGCCTTTAGAATGCTAAACTTGTTGAAGAGCAACTAGGCCTCATGCCTTTAGAATGCTAAATTTCAAAGTTGACTTTAAAGGACTTCTCATCTAAACTTATTCTTTGTCCATTCCCCTTATTGTATTGTGAACTTTTTGATGTTTGCTCTTGTGTGATAGGGATTCCATCTTGAGATAGTAAAGAGGACCATTGTCATGAGTAACCAAGTTAAGAGAGACAAGCCAAATGGAGATCCTAGGAGCTTGAATCCAAGTTGTTTGATTGCTTGTTTGTTTGCTAAGTCCAAAGGAAAGGAGCATCTTGAATCATCTCTATGATTTCAAGAAAAGGAACTCCAAGGCTTTATCTTTTCTCCCTCATCTTTGTATGCTTTAGGACTTGCCCTTCTCTTCTTCTCCTCACTCCAACCAAGCCAAAATCTTTTCTTGCAAACTTTGACTTTGTTTCAAACTAGAAACCTAGGCGTTATGCCTTTGACTTTTCAAAATCTTTTCATAAATACTCATTGTGAACAAATCTTAAATCCAACTTTGACTTCATTTTTGTAAATACACCTAACTTGTAAATATAACTCACTTCAAGTTTGTTTTGTGGTTCCAATGGCCACCTTTGTTAAAACTTTTCATAAACATTAGTCATATGTTTGAGTTATCATAGTGGTTGATGTGAATCTCACCTTATCCTTAGTGATTAGATTATAAGTCTTCCATACTTATTATAGGGTTAATCCCTCACTAGTATGTTGAAGCTCTCCTCACATGGTGGATTGTTGGTTTAGGTTGAGTTTTCTCCCTTTGATAACAAAAGACCTTAAGGCTTTTGATCAAATCAATTCACCAATCTTTGTGATTTTTACCCCGAACTACGAGTTTTTGATCCTCCTTTGTGATGATACGTAGGCAATGGGTTCATCCATTCAAACAACAAATTTATAAAATATAATCTATTCTCTTCTCATCCCCTCAATCTTTTGCACAAATCTTTTCATAAATGCCAACCTACAACACATATTTGCAAAAAGGGTTCCCTTAGAGTACTAAGGATGTTTTGGGTGCGTAAAACCTTCCCATTTCATAACCAACCCCCTTACCCAGATCTCTGACCTTTTTATTAGTTTTTGATTTGAAAAACTTCTTACTTAACTTGTGTTCGCTTTTTAGCCTTTCCTTTGGATAAATAAAAGTGCAGTGGCAACTCGAATTGTATGTTGACTTTTGGTTTAGTCAATAAACCTAAAGGTAACGAAAACCCCGCTACAGTAGAGAACATACAACAATCACACATTCAACTACACAATCAACAACCACATAGTCTCACACCCTTCACAATAACTTGTAGATATTCACATCTAATTAACAACATCATGAACAATCAACTACATACACAATCATGTATGTAATATACTCCACAAATGACTCATTATGCATACAGTACCATTGATGAACACTCGGGTTCATCTCTTTCCTGATACCCACCATATGGCCATAGCACACCAAATCGTTACATTCATTATAGGTAACGTTTCACCGATTCCCACCTAAAACTGGTTATTCGCACCCAATCCCCACCATAGGACCAGAGCACACAACATGCATTTTCACCTAAACCTTCACCAAAAGAATCACCATGCACACCTCATAATTTATGCACCACGTCATTCATCATACACGACAATTAATCAATGTTACGACATTAATAAATGCAACAACCATAAAATAGTAACAACTCAACAAATGCAAATTCATAGGAATTTATTAATGTTAATTCACCAGAACAATAATACATCATTGGATAAACACAACAATTGGCTAACTGATCATACAAGTCATCATAAACATTTCTACAATAGTCACATGATTATAACTAAAATAATTCACAAAGCACTACCTTAAGGTAGCTTTGCGCGTTATCTTTCTGACACTTCAAATGGAGTCTCATTTGGACTTACGGAACAGAAGTTACGGCCAAAATCGACAAGTGGATCAAACAACCGAAACACGGACCAATCGATTGCTCCAAGGGACCAATCGATTGTCCCAAAGCTACCGACTTCATTTTTTTTGAATTTTTTATGGACCATTGATCACACTGAATCACACCGCATTTTTGACTCGGATTTCACATGTTTTTTAGGTCTTTATAATCATTTTGCTTGTGTTATGCTTTCTTTTGTGTTGTTTTCAGGTATTTAGCTCTTTCAGGACCTTTTTAGAAGAAACGAAGCAAAAAGACCATAAAATTAGGGTTTTCGGAAAAAATTATACTCATGGCGTTCTGCATGGCGGCCGCTATAGGAGAAGCCATGACACATCAGCTCTCAACCAGGAGGAAACTGCCACGGTCCTATGAACTTCCCATTTACTCACATGGCGGGCGCCATAGAGGGGTGGCGGGCCCACCTTTGCATTTCGCGTTCCCACTAAAGAGAAGTTAAAGGGTATTCTGGTCTTTGCATGCTGCTAAGTTCCTCTATAAATAAGTCGTTCTAGTTCATTTCCAAATCATCCAACTTAGTTTACAATACTAAGACTATAATATCATATGTAAAAATGGTAATCCGTCACATCGAGGGGTTATCGCACCTTAGTGAAATTGAGTTGGAGCACTTTGATTTTGCTGTCGTCTTTATTTTCAAAGTCAAAGGTTTATTTACTTTCTTGTACCAGATTTAAAGCCTTCGTTTGGAGCAGGTTCTAATTTAATCACCTTTTTATTTTACTTGCCATGCCTTACTTTATTTAATTCCTTGCTATGCTTTACTTTGTTTAATTTCTTGCCATGCCTTACTTTGTTTAATTTCTTGCCATGCTTTACTTTACTTAATTCCTGTCATTGTCTTTACTTTATTTAATTTTCTCTCGCTATTATCTTTATTGCTCGTTTTAATTGTTTTACACGCTTTACTTGTTCTTTACGCCTTACATTCTAAACAATTTTTCATCATGATCAATATTGTTGTGTTTGTTTGTATTACCATGTCTGGCTAAATCTTTCAAAGGTTAGAATGTAAGGATCGCGGTTAAAGAGATGTTTCACATATTGCATCTGTAGAAATGCTTTAGGGGCTGTTTTGATTTTTAATTCGAGTTTTCTAAAACAAACTTGGTTAATTTTAACTACTCAAGGAGTGCGAAAGCACCCTGGCTTAGTTAACTAGGGAATTTTATCACTTTAAGGAAAAACAATTTTTAAAACTGTTTTCGAATGCTTTGATAGATTTAAAATCAGGAAACTCCTTAGGTAAAGTTTTCGAATCAAAATCACTTTTCAAATAAGCTTACGAGTCTTATTTCTTAAAAATAGGTTTACTACTTTAGCGTTCTGCGCACCTTTTATAAGTGACAATAAAAGGCCTTAATTTAAGGGTAAACACGGTTCTGAATACGTGAAAGCGAAAGTTCCTGTTAAATGGATTCTTTTAAAGAGTAGAAAACATTGCCCCATAAGTAGTTCTATTTAGACAATTGAAGCATCGTTTAACTGACGTGAAATACATTCAAATCTTTATCTGCATTGTATTTATCATTTTCTTTATTTACTGTTATTTTGCGACATCAATATCTCATTTGTACCATCTTAGATAAACACCGTAACAATAGTAATCGATAGATTGATGATTTGGTCTCTGTGGGATCGATATTCTTTTATATTACTCTGACGTGATTCGTGCACTTGTGAATATAGCGATCAAGTTTTTGGCGCTGTTTCCGGGGACCAACTTCATCAAATTTCGTACCCTGTTGTTACACCGTCTAGACTAAGGCATTATTAGCCGGTAAATGCGAAGAACCCGTAGTACCGGAAATTTAGTAGATCCTTTAGCGGAACCCGAACGTTACACTCGTACACGCCTCTTACTCGTCCGAATTAAGAAAGCTATGGTCGAGAATCGCGACCGGAGACCTCTTAAGGAATTCGCCCTACCCTCTGACGAGGAACCCAGTTCTATTATAGTAAACCCCCTCATTCCTACCAACAATTTCAAACTAAAACCATCTTTACTGCAATTAGTGCAACAAAACCAATCCGCGGGTCTCGCTACTGAGAACCCAAATCAACATTTAAAAGTCTTTATCCAACTGGCCGACACCTTTAAATCCAATGGTTCTTCACCTAGTGCGATTCGTTTAAGATTATTTCCTTTCTCCCTCAGAGATAGAGCATGTTCATGGTTAGATTCACTTCCAGCTAACTCAATAACTACCTAGGAAGACCTTAGGAGAGTATTCCTTGCTAGATATTTTCCCCCTAGTAAGACTACTGTTCTTCGAAACCAAATAACTAGATTTACTCAAAACCAAGGAGAATCACTTTTTGAAGCTTGGGAAAGATACAAGGAGCTGTTAAGAGTCTGTCTTCACCATGATCTAGAACAATGGCTGATCGTTCATACCTTCTACAATGGACTCCATTATAACACAAAGATGAGCATCGACGCTGCCGCTGGTGGCACGTTGATGAACAAACCTTACCCTGAAGCTTGTGACCTAATTGAGGATATGGCCCAAAACCATTACCAATGGGGAACTGAATGAGCATTAGTGGAGAAAAAGGAGACCCAAGGTGGAATGCATGAGATAAGTTCTATGGACATGATGCAAGTGAAGATGGACGCTTTAGTCCTTAAGGTCGAACATATTGCTACAAACTCTAACACCGCAGCGGCAGTCCACACAGAGTGTGAACTTTGTGGATCTAAAGGACACGAGTCGGAGGAATGTAACCTTTTGAAAGACCTGAACACCGACCAAGTGAATTACACCCAAGGTAACCCATTTTCAAACACTTACAACCCTGGATGGAAGAATCACCCGAATTTTTCCTATAAAAACCAGAATCCTATCCAAAACTATGCACCTTAAAGACCACAAGGTTTTCAAGCCCAAAAGCCAAATCAACCTATGCAAGTTGTGCCCCAGAAGCCTAACCTTGAGAAGATCATGGAGAACTTTATATCAGGCCAGACTCAGCAAAATAAAGAATTCCTAAACCAGAACATTCACGTAAACGAGCTGATAACACAATTAGGGACTAAGGTTGATCAGATAATTACTCACAATAAGATGTTTGAAACCCAGATCTCACAGGTTGCAAAGAACCAAGCCCCACAAACTACACCTGGAGGACAATTCCCTGGACAACCTCAACTCAACCCTCGAGGGCAAGCTAACGCTATCGCATTACGAAGTGGGACCACTTACGAAGGGCCTCATAACCCAACAATGAGCGAGTCCAAAGCTTCTAAAGAAAATATACCTACCAACCAAGAAGAGGAATCGGTGGAACCCGAAAAACAAATCGACCAAGAAGGAGAAGCCAAGGATAAAACTTACAAACCACCACCCCCGTACAAACCACCAATCCCATATCCGCAAAGACTTAAACAAACCAAAATCAATAACCAATACCAAAAGTTTATAAAAGTAATAGAGAAGCTTCATGTAGAGATTCCTTTCACCGAAGCCATCACCTAAATTCCATCTTACGCCAAATTTCTCAAAGACATCTTAACCAACAAGCGTAGGCTTGACGATCCCAAACCCTTGGAATGCAAATTTATTTTCGAGAATAAACTTGCTAAGAAGGAGAAAGACCCTAGGAGTTTTTCTATACCTTGCATTCTAGGGTGTCATGTGATCGACAAAGGTTTCCTAGACTTAGGCGCTAGTGTGAGTTTAATGCCCTTAACTGTGTGTAAAAGGTTAAACTTAGGAGAATTACAACCGACTAAGATGTCCCTCCAATTAGCTGATAGATCTATTAAGTATCCTATAGGCATATTAGAAGACATCCCCATTAGGATCGGTTAACTTTATATCCCGACAGACTTTATGGTCATGGATACAAGGAAGACGACGATATACCTATCCTTTTAGGTATACCATTTTTATCAACAGTCGGAGCTATAATAGATGTTAAAAGAGGAAAATTAACTTTCAAAGTAGGAGATGAAAAGATAGACTTTATTCTTTTAAAGTTCCTGATGGCACCAATCATAGGGGACGCATGTTAGACGATTGATATCATAGATGAATGCATAAGGGAATTTGATTAAGAAGGACCTATGATCGAACCATTTTCAAAGCCGAATGAAAAGGATGACGAGCTAAAGGAAACAAAACCTCACACTAACGAATGTTTGGCCCTTACTCCAGACCTTTCACCAAAATCTCAAAAACCAGCTCAAGAACTTGAATTGCCCAAGAACCTAAGATACGAGTTTTTGGATAAAGAAATGAACCGCCCCGTAATAGTTAATGCCACCTTAAACCAAGAAGAGACAAACCAACTCTTGAATGTTTTACGAAGATACCCCTCTGCCTTAGGATACAACATCTATGATTTAAAAGGTATAAGCCCATCCTTGTGTATACACAAGATCTCGCTAGAGGAGGATTCAAAACCTTCCAGAGAACATCAGAGAAGAATCAATCCTGTAATGAGTGAGGTGGTAAAGAAGGAAGTCCTTAAACTGCTAGAAGCTGGTATAATCTATTAGATCTCCGATAGTAAATGGGTAAGTCCTGTACATGTGGTAACCAAAAAGGGAAGCATCACAGTCTACATAACGAGAAGGGCGAGTATGTGGCTAAACATATAGAAGGCAGATGGCGTATGTGCATAGACTATAGGAAACTAAATAAGGCAACTAGGAAAGACCATTTCCCCCTTCCATTCATAGATCAAATGCTTGAGCGTCTTGCCATACACTCTTACTTTTGTTATCTGGATGGATATTCTGGATTTTTCCAAATACCCATACACCCCTAGGATCAAGAGAAAACAACCTTCACCTGTCCTTACGGAACATTTGCTTACAGAAGAATGTCGTTTGGACTCTGCAATGCACCAGCTACTTTCCAACGTTGTGTGATGTCAATCTTCACAGATTATCTCGACGGAATTATGGAAGTGTTCATGGATGATTTCTCGGTATGTGGGTTTGACTTTGAGAATTCCCTCATTAATCTTAAGAAAATCCTAGAAATATGTGTAGAAGTTAACCTTGTATTAAACTGGGAGAAGTGCCACTTTATGGTTAAAGAAGGCATAGTGTTAGGACATATAATATTTGAAAGAGGCATTGAGATCGACAAAGCAAAAATAGAAGTGATAGAAAACCTTAACCCTCCTAAGACTGTTAGCGAAGTCCGATGTTTTCTTGGACACGCCGATTTTTACCGACGTTTTATCAAAGATTTCTCTAAAATAACAAAACCCCTGACCGGCCTTCTGATGAAACACGTTGAATTCATTTTCGATGAAAAATGTATCGAAGCCTTTAATCATTTAAAACAAGCGCTAATTTCAGCACCCATTTTACAAACTCCGGATTGGACTCAACCTTTTGAAATAATGTGTGATGCTAGCGATTTCGTTGTAGGAGCTGTTTTAGGACAAAGAAAAAATAAGAAATTACATGTGATATATTACGCTAGTAGAACCCTAGATGCTGCTCAACTCAATTATATGACAACAAAAAAGGAACTCCTAGCTGTAGTTTTTGCAATTGATAAATTTAGGTCTTATCTTGTTGGATATAAGATTATAGTCTATACAGACTATGCAGCTATCTGTTACCTTCTAAGCAAAAAGGATGCGAAACCTAGGTTACTCAGATGTATCCTTTTGCTACAAGAGTTCGACTTAGATATCCGAGACAAAAAAGGAACAGAAAACGTAGTTGCTGACCGTATTTCCAGACTAGAGCATTTGAAGCCAGACCATTTACCTATAAATGATGATTTCACGTATGATAGATTGATAGCCAAGTTAGATACCGTTCCCCTTGAACCTGATAGAGACAACCTTGGAACAGTTTCAGAGATTAGTATAGTACCATGGTACGCTGATTTTATGAATTATCTGGCCGCTGATATCATACCACCTAACCTCAATTATCAACAAAAGAAGACGTTATTTAAAGATGTAAGACATTTCTATTGGGATGAACCGCTCCTTTTTAAAAGAGGAACAAATAACATTTTTCGACGTTGCGTCCCAGAAGAAGAAGTCAGAAATATCATAGAACATTGTCACTCTTCACCCTATGGTGGACATTCAAGCACATCCAAGACATACGCTAAGATCCTTCAAGCTGGTCTTTATTGGCCAACACTATGGCGTGATGTCCATACTTATATTGTCCAATGTGACCGGTGCCAGCGCGCTGGAAACATCTCAAGACGTGACGAAATGCCTTTGAAGAACATCCAAGAAATGGAATTTTCGATGTTTGGGGTATTGATTTCATGGGACCTTTTCCATCTTCGAAGGGAAACAAGTATATTTTGGTAGTCGTCGACTATGTGTCCAAATGGATAGAAGTTATAGCCTCACCCACTAACGACACAAGAGTAGTCATCAAGATGTTTAAAAATAACATCTTCCCCAGATTTGGAGTACCACGACTTGTCATAAGTGATGGTGGATCACATTTTATATCCAGGATATTCGATAAACTCTTAAGAAAGTATGGAGTAAAACACAGAGTAGCAACACCATATCATCCCCAGACTAATGGTCAAGTGGAAGTATCAAACAGAGAGATTAAGCAAATCTTGGAAAAAACTGTTTCAATATCCAGAAAAGATTGGTATGAAAAGCTAACAGAAGCATTGTGGGCTTACAGAACTGCTTACAAAACACCTATTGGAACTACACCATACCAGTTAGTCTATGGAAAATCATGCCACTTACCTTTTGAACTTAAGCGCAAAGCATATTGGGCCATCAAGACCCTGAATTTGGATTACCTAGCATCTGGCGAGAAGCGAATCCTCGACATCCACAAATTTGGAGGAACTCCGCCAGAACGCTTACGAGAATGCCATTATATACAAAGAAAGAACCAAAGCATGGCATGAAAAAAGGATTGTGAAAAAAGACTTTAATATAGGCGACTTTGTTCTCCTTTTCAATTCCAGATTACGACTTTTTCCAGGCAAGCTGCATTCGAGATGGACAGGCCCCTTTAAGGTTTCACAAAATCCTCAAATCTGGAGCAGTTGAAATCCGGAACAATTCCTGTAATCCGTTTGTGGTAAATGGACAAAGACTGAAGCAATATCAAGGAGGTGACATCCCCACAGAATGCCCTAGCCATACTCTGTTCGACCCTCCGGTTCCTACCTCTGATATATAAAGTTAAAGTCGTCAAGCTAACACGTTAAACAAGCGCTGCATGGGAGGCAACGCCTGATTTCTTTTTCCTTTACTTTACTTTTACTATTTCAATTTATATTTTCATATGTTATATATATATATATATATATATATATATATATATATATATATATATATATATATATATTTATGTTTAGAATAACAGTTGCAATGTTTGCGATTTCAGGTGTCCTCTGTTTTTAACCTAACTTTTCAGGATGGAGAATTTCGACATTATGCCAGTGATCTTTCATGACCCAGTACAGGAGCAACGCTAAACCATGCTTTCCCAGCGTCCAATGCTGCCCACCAGATATCCTGATTCAAGCTGCATGGAAGCATTAGGCATTGAGCCTAGTGTCAGGCATTTGTGTAGTGAGTTGCAATGGGATGAGTATACTGAAGCGATGCATGTGACTTATAGGAACCACACTTTGAAGTTCTTGAGCTCGCTGAAATACGAGCCCTATGTTGGTCACGCTAGTGATGGTGGCTACATTAATTTCAAGTTGTTTGGGACAGAATACACCTTCAACCACAAGCATTTCAGTGACTTACTTGGATTTCAGACTACTTATGATGCCTCATCTGAGCTCCCCATGAGTTATTTCCTTAATAGAGACGTTGATAAGTTCTGGAGTGACATTATATATGGAGGAAGCCATGACCCTTCCACCCAAATCTCTAACAAGATCCATCATCCTGCTTTCAGATATTTTCAGATGATTATTGCCCACACCTTCCTGGGGAAGAGTGACACTGATACACACGTAAGTGCTGAAGAGATTTTCTTAATGTACTGTACCACTCAGTCACGCCCGATAGCTTGCGGATCTTTTTTGATCGAGAGTCTCTATCTTAATACTCGCTCCGCTGTGAGTCCTATACATGTTGACGGCACGGTAACCCATATAGCCTCCGCCGTAGGACTTGATAGAAGACTATTTCACCAAACATCTTACTGCGGCTATACTTTGATGGATATTGACTTCTGTCTGGACCGTGACCTCATGAGGAGAACTTCTTTCCACCCGGATCAATACAGGCTCTTGATTGAGGGTGATACTATCCACTACTTTACTTTACCAGACCCTCAGGTAACTTGTGTTTATGATCATGCCAACTGGGCCTATGCCATAGAAGGCCAAGGCAAGATAGTAGACAAGCAGAAAGTTGCACCTACCAGAATCAAAGTCCTCACCAATAATCCAAATCTTCAGAGTCCAAGCATGCATTCTGAGCTTGTTAAGCTTCGTATGGAGATAGCCCAGCTCCGTCAGGAGCTCGCTGACGTTGCTTTGCAGGTCGAAGTATCAGATGCCACACATGCCACTGAAGTCGATATACTCAACAATGAGACCGTTGACCTTAGACACCAGATTGCAGAGCTTTGAGGATCCGAAGTTGAGGAAACTCCATTATTCCCTGGACATTGATGATATCACCGATCAAAAGATGTCGTTTTCTTTACTTACTTCCCCTTTATTAGACTTATTATTTATGCTTACTTTACTGATTGATTTTATGCTTGCATTTCCTTTCCTAGCATCTCTTGACCCGTGATTTATTACTAACTATTCATATATATATATATATATATATATATATATATATATATATATATATATATATATATATATATATATATATATATATATATATATATATATATATATATATATATATATATATATATATATATATGCATTATTATTATTATGTTTTTATTTCATTTTTATTTTATTTTATTTTATTTTACTTTACTATTTTATTTTATTTTGTCATTTATCAAGCTTAATCGGAAGAAAAAAACAGCATGTTATGGAATCCTATGTGCACCTCCTTTGCAAAATAAGGAAAAAGTGAAGCCCAAGAACAAGAAATAAGGCCGGCCCAAACACCAAATCCGGCATCATGGCGGGGGCCATGGGGTCTGAATATTTAACGGGACAGAATCCCAAAATTCACCATTTTTTCCTTTTTCAACCTCTTAAAATCCATTTTTCCTCCTTCCAACTCCATTGAAGTCCATGAAAAATCTCAACTTTATCATTCTAACTCCAACCCATTATCATTCCCAAACTTAACCCATAAATTTCCTCCACCAAAAACCCACTAAAATCCCATTTTCACTTCCTTACCATAAAAGCCCATTTTCTCTTCACTCACCATCAATGGCCGGAATGGACTTCGACAACATCATCCTTCGCGGAGGGAAACCTGGAGAGCATCAAAATAAAATTTTACAAAAGTTGCAATCACGGGAAATTCTCGCCACCAGGTATGTAGACGAGGACTGTTTGTATACTTTAGGGACGTATCATAGTGTTTTTCATATGCTGGGTAATTTAGGATTGCATGATATTTTTGCTAATAAGGAACCCACCTATGATAGGTTGACCAGGGAATTTCTAAGTTCCCTAATTTACACTGTTCATCCTGGCACTGCTATCATGGTTGGTACCGTATGTTTTAGAATGTTTAATGTTGAATATGAGTATACTACCAATGCCTTAGCAGGTTTGTTAGAAATGCCTTATGGAGAGGGTGCCATTTGTGAGACACCCTTAGATGTTGAATGGGAACTCGAAGCCTTTAACTTTTGGGATAGATTATCAAATGTGGCTGTCACTTCTTTTGAAGGAATTTTAGCCTCCACTATTCATAACCCGACCATCCGTATTTTTCGATATCTTTTGGCATGTACTATTTTGGGTCGGGAGAATTCTAATAAAGTAAATGCTCGCGAGTTGCTATATTTACAGGGTTGCCTTACTAATCAACGGATCAATCCTGTTCCTTTTATGCTTGCACATATGTCCTCCATTTTGAAAAAAGGAGGAACCATTTCTTTTGGTGGATTAATTACTTCTATTGCTAGAGCACTAAACCTCAACGCTGAGTTAGCTATTTTAGAACCGCTCCCTCACCGCACCATTAACTTGAAATTTTTGAAGGATATGAAATTATGCAAGGTGCGGTGAGCGGGCGGTTGTAACACCCTACTAAAATACCCCAAATATTTAATTAAAATATAACAACATATCAATCAGAGTAATATGCAATCAAGGGTGTCACACAAGATTTCACACTATTCGCCATAAATATTTAGTCATGCTCATTATTTAACTCAAAACATAAAGTATTGCACAATACGCAGCGGATAGAGATCAAATCGATCATTCAAACGTGTAACATACTACATGTAGACTAGTTCAACAATCATCAACAACACAATTAAAATGTTCCCTCCCGATGTTACATCTATCAGAGCATGACCCACTAAGGAGACTACACTAGACTCCAAGCATTAGCTTCTACTCAACTCATTGCTCGTTACCTGAAAAATAGTTGTAAGGGTGAGTTCCTCAATCGATATAATAAGCATTATAAATTATCATGTCATGTTAAGTAAATAACACATTTCATCACCCAAATCAGATTACACATTCAGCAACGGCACACCAACTCAAACATCATACTCAACACTAATACAACTCATATTCATACTCAATAGCAACATCACACACGTATAATATTGGAATACATCCATTCATATTATACGCCATACATCATTTATGCAATGAGACTCCACACATGCGGTACCGACTATTCTCGAACATATAGTTCAAGCTCACCGATCCCTCCAGATACGGCTACTAAGCTCACTAGTCCCACTCATTTGAGACCTAGTGACTCACTCACTAATTCCTCACCATGGGAATTAGCTACAGCCCCGAAGGCTAGACTATGCACACTAATCATCTAGTATGCAAACATCAACAACAACCCACAATGGTTCACTCACTAATTCCTCACTATGGGAATTAGCTACAGCCCCGAAGGCTATGCCATGCATGCTAATCATCTAGCAATGCAACATCAACAATAATTCAAGAATAAACATATGCTCACACTCTGAGCCATACAACAGTCCATTCACACATACATGCATAATATATACATTCACAGCATCATGTACATCATTATACATCATCAATCTTTCATCACATAAACATGTCAGATTATGCCAAACAACAACCACAATATTAGTACATTTCAATATTGCATATACTGCTCAAAACAGCGGGAATTTATCCCTATTACACCATAGGCAACATAGGCCAACCCTCAATTAGGTACACCACGTTTAAAAACAATAATTTTTCACTCTGCAGCAGTGTTAACCGGTTAACGCCCTGGGTTAACCGGTTAACGCAGGCAAAACTCACTTTCTGGCAAAACGCAACAGTGTTAACCGGTTAACGCCCTGGGTTAACCGGTTAACGCAGGCAAAACTCAATAGTTTCACATTTCAATACAGTGTTAACCGGTTAACACCCTGGGTTAACCGGTTAACGCAGACCAAACAACAATTCCTGCGCTAACACACGGCAGAATGCAGAATTCCGCCGTTGGAGGACTTCCGGACCTCCGATTCCGATTCCGTAAACAGCTATACGATCGGGAAAACATTACTCACACAAATACCGATTTAATTTCAACTTTCAACACAGTTCATCCAACAACATTTCAACATTTACAAATCCCAATTAGGGTCAAATTAACGGCTTATCACTACCCATGACATATTATCCCAAAATACCCATTAATCGACGATAAACCCCCCTTACCTTAACAATCCGGCGAATCTTTGAGCTTCAAGCCTTTCCGTTCTTCAACCTTTGCTCTTCAGCTCCTTTCTCCTCTTCTCTGCCCTTTCCCTTTTCACGATTTTCTCTGTTTTCACGTGAAATGTTTTTACTCCCCATGGGACTTTTTCCTTAATTCCAACTTATATATATTTTCCAATTAATAATTATTATTCCAAAATAATAATAATTCAAAATAATAATAATAATAATAAAATTTCCAATTATTTAATTAAATTAATAATTAAATTATTAACTCAATTCAAATAATTATTTTATTATTATCGGGGTGTTACAACTCTCCCCCACTAAAAGAGTTTTCGTCCTCGAAAACATACCTCAAGCGAACAACTCTGGATAAGACTCCTTCCTCTTACTCTCCAGTTCCCAAGTCACGTTGCCACCTGCTGGTCCTCCCCAAGCTACCTTCACCAAGGCAATCTCTTTACCCCGCAACTGCTTCAACTCTCGATCCTCGATCCTCATAGGTGATGTTTCAACAGTCAGGTTATCTCTCACCTGTACATCATCTATTTGGACTACATGCGACGGATCATGAATGTACCTCCTCAACTGAGACACATGAAAAACCTCATGCAACTTCGCAAGCGACGGCGGTAAAGCGACACGATAGGCTACCTCCCCTATCCTCTCCAAAATCTGATAAGGACCAATAAATCGAGGTGTCAACTTCTTCGACTTCAAAGCTCGACCAACACCAGTTATCGGAGTAACACGAAGAAACACATGATCTCCCTCTTGGAACTCAAGTGACTTCCTCCTCTTATCATGATAACTCTTCTGACGACTCTGAGCAATCCTCATCTTCTCCTGAATCATCTTAATCTTTTCCGTAGTCTGTTGAACAATCTCCGGTCCAACCACAGCACTCTCACCGGACTCATACCAACACAAAGGTGTCCGACATCTCCTACCATACAAAGCTTCAAACGGTGCCATACCAATGCTCGAATGAAAACTATTGTTGTAGGTAAACTCAATCAAAGGTAAATAACAATCCCAAGCACTTCCTTTTTCCAAAACACAAGCTCTCAAAAGATCCTCTAATGACTGAATCGTCCTCTCAGTCTGACCATCAGTCTGCGGATGATATGCAGAACTCAATCTCAGCTTAGTTCCTAAAGCCTTCTGCAAACCTTCCCAGAATTTCGATGTAAATCTAGGATCTCTGTCCGAAACAATACTCGACGGAATACCATGCAAACTTACAATCTTCTCAATATACAACTCGGCTAATCTCTCTAACGGATAATCCATTCTGATCGGAATGAAATGAGCCGACTTTGTCAATCTGTCAACAATCACCCAAATGGCTTCAAAATTCTTATTTGTCCTCGGCAAACCAGAAACAAAATCCATACTGATACTATCCCACTTCCACTCTGGAATAGCCAACGGTTGCATTAGCCCAGACGGCTTCTGATGCTCAATCTTTGACTTCTGACAAGTCAAACAGGAATAAACAAAACTCGCAATTTCTTTCTTCATTCCCGTCCACCAAAATAACTTTTTCAAATCATGATACATCTTCGTAGCTCCAGGATGAATACTCAAGCCACTACGATGTCCTTCCTCAAGGATACTCTTCTTAAGTTCGATTACATCCGGAATACACACCCGATTACCAAATTTCAAAACACCATTCTCATCAACTCTGAATTCACCACCTCGACCTTGATTCACTAAAGTCAACTTATCAACCAAATGCATATCGGATTTCTGACCCTCTCTGATCTCCTCCAGAATACCACTCGTTAACTTCAACATTCCCAATTTAACACTGTTGTGAGTACTCTCACACACCAAACTCAAGTCTCTAAACTGCTCAATTAAATCCAATTCCTTAACCATTAACATAGACATATGTAATGATTTCCGACTCAATGCATCAACTACTACATTTGCTTTACCCGGATGGTAATTCAACCCAAAATCATAATCCTTCAGAAACTCTAACCATCTCCTCTGTCTCATATTCAGCTCTTTCTGATCAAACAAATACTTTAAACTCTTATGGTCACTGAAAACCTCAAATCTTGATCCATACAAGTAATGCCTCCACAACTTCAAAACAAACACTACAGCTGCCAACTCTAAATCGTGCGTCGGATAGTTCCTTTCATGAACCCTCAGCTGTCTCGAAGCATAAGCTATAACCTGTTTATTCTGCATCAACACACCACCCAAACCCAACAATGAAGCATCACAGTAAACTTTAAATGGTTCCGACGAACTCGGTAACGTCAAAATAGGAGCAGTAGTCAACCTTCTCTTTAACTCTTGGAAACCTTCTTCACATTTTGAGTCCCAAACAAACGCTTGCCCCTTTCTAGTCAACATCGTCAACGGTAACGCCAACTTAGAAAATCCCTCAATGAACTTCCTATAATAACCAGCCAAACCAAGGAAACTTCGAATCTCAGCAACAGACTTCGGAGCTTCCCACTTAGATACCGCTTCTATCTTAGAAGGATCAACAGCAACACCACCTCTTGAAATCACATGGCCAAGAAAACTAACTTCTTCTAACCAAAATTCACACTTAGACAGTTTAGCAAATAACTGCTTTTCTCGCAGCACTCCTAAAACCACTCTCAAATGCTCAACATGCTCTTCTTCAGATTTCGAATACACCAAAATGTCATCAATAAACACCACAACAAACTGATCCAAGTACGGATGGAAAATCCTATTCATGTATTCCATAAATACTCCAGGCGCATTAGTCACACCAAAAGGCATTACAGAATACTCATAATGTCCATACCTCGTTCTGAAAGCAGTCTTCTGAATATCCTCAGTTTTCACACGTATCTGATGATACCCAGATCTCAAATCTATCTTGCTGAACACACTCGCACCAACCAACTGATCTATCAAATCATCAATCCTCGGCAAAGGATACCGATTCTTGATCGTCACTTTATTCAGTTGCCTGTAGTCCACACACAACCTCATAGTACCTTCCTTCTTCTTAACCAACAACACTGGTGCACCCCACGGTGACACACTCGGACGAATAAACTTCTTATCCAACAAATCTTCCAACTGACTTTTCAATTCAGCTAACTCAACAGCAGACATACGGTACGGAGCCATCGATATCGGTCTAGTACCAGGTACCAATTCAATCGAGAACTCAACTTCACGCTCTGGTGGTAACTCATTCACTTCTTCCGGAAACACATCAGGAAAATCACACACCACTGCTAGATCACGAATCACTAGTTTATCTTTAGCCTCTAAAGTTGCCAACAGCATAAACAACTCTGCCCCATCTGCCACTTCCTCATTCACCTGCCTGGCTGATAGAAACAGACTCTGCCCTTCCTCAATCTCAGGAAATATCACCGTCTTATCAAAACAGTTGATATAAACTCGGTTAAACACCAACCAGTTCATACCCAAGATAACGTCAATCTGCACTAATGGAAGACACACAAGGTCTATCCCAAAATCTCTACCAAAAATATTCAAAGGACAACTCAAACAAACCGAAGTAGTAGTCACTGAACCCTTTGCAGGAGTATCAATCACCATACTTCCACGCATCTTAGATATCTCTAACTTAAGCTTCACAGCACAATCCACAGATATAAAAGAATGAGTAGCACCTGTGTCAATAATAGCTATAAGAGGAAAGCCATTAATATAACACGTACCTCTGATCAAACGATCATCTGCAGAAGTCTCAGAACCTGATAGAGCAAAAACCTTGCCTCCTGACTGATTCTCCTTCTTCGGCTTAGGACACTGGGGACTGATATGACCCAACTCTCCACAGTTGAAACAAGTTACAGTCTTCAATCGGCACTCTGCAGCCAAGTGACCACCTTTCCCACACTTGAAACACTTCATCTCAGCACTGGTACACTCATGAACACGATGTCCAGCCCGACCACATCTATAACACTTAGCAGGAGCACTAGAGTCTCCCCCACTAGGCCTCTTCATGCCACTCTGCTTCTGAAAACCTTTGCCAGCTGCATACGGTTTTCCACGATCCATCTGATTCTTACCCTTCCTATCAACCCTCTGCTGATAGCTCTCTGCTCTAGCCTTGGAATCCTGTTCAAAAATTCTGCAACAGTCAACCAAGTCAGAAAACACCCTGATCCTCTGATATCCAATAGCTTGTTTGATCTCAGGACGCAACCCGTTCTCAAACTTCACACATTTCGAAAATTCTCCAGCAGCCTCATTATAGGGAGTATAGTACTTTGACAGCTCGGTGAACTTCGCAGCATACTCAGTAACCGACCTGTTACCCTGCTTCAATTCCAAAAACTCTATCTCTTTCTTTCCTCTGACATCTTCTGGAAAATACTTTCTCAGGAACCTTTCCCTGAACACAGCCCAAGTGATCTCAGTATTCCCAGCAGATTCCAACTCAGTGCGGGTAGCAACCCACCAATCATCAGCTTCCTCTGACAGCATATGTGTACCGAACCTGACCTTCTGGTTATCAGCATACTCAGTTACTCTGAAGATCCTCTCGATCTCCTTCAACCACTTCTGAGCACCATCTGGATCGTATGCTCCCTTGAACATTGGAGGATTGTTCTTCTGGAACTCACTCAGTTGACGAGCAGCTCCCATTCCCACAACATTCGGATTCCCTCCAAGTACTCCAGCTAGCATACCCAGAGCCTCAGCAATCGCAGCATCATCTCTACCTCTTCCAGCCATCTCTATTCTGAAAACCCAACAAGCTAAAACAATAAGTACTGATAGGGTTACACAACTCCTATCCCGTACAGGGAAAACAGAATAATTACGACTCGACACGACCGACTATGCTCTGATACCACTAATGTAACACCCTACTAAAATACCCCAAATATTTAATTAAAATATAACAACATATCAATCAGAGTAATATGCAATCAAGGGTGTCACACAAGATTTCACACTATTCGCCATAAATATTTAGTCATGCTCATTATTTAACTCAAAACATAAAGTATTGCACAATACGCAGCGGATAGAGATCAAATCGATCATTCAAACGTGTAACATACTACATGTAGACTAGTTCAACAATCATCAACAACACAATTAAAATGTTCCCTCCCGATGTTACATCTATCAGAGCATGACCCACTAAGGAGACTACACTAGACTCCAAGCATTAGCTTCTACTCAACTCATTGCTCGTTACCTGAAAAATAGTTGTAAGGGTGAGTTCCTCAATCGATATAATAAGCATTATAAATTATCATGTCATGTTAAGTAAATAACACATTTCATCACCCAAATCAGATTACACATTCAGCAACGGCACACCAACTCAAACATCATACTCAACACTAATACAACTCATATTCATACTCAATAGCAACATCACACACGTATAATATTGGAATACATCCATTCATATTATACGCCATACATCATTTATGCAATGAGACTCCACACATGCGGTACCGACTATTCTCGAACATATAGTTCAAGCTCACCGATCCCTCCAGATACGGCTACTAAGCTCACTAGTCCCACTCATTTGAGACCTAGTGACTCACTCACTAATTCCTCACCATGGGAATTAGCTACAGCCCCGAAGGCTAGACTATGCACATTAATCATCTAGTATGCAAACATCAACAACAACCCACAATGGTTCACTCACTAATTCCTCACTATGGGAATTAGCTACAGCCCCGAAGGCTATGCCATGCATGCTAATCATCTAGCAATGCAACATCAACAATAATTCAAGAATAAACATATGCTCACACTCTGAGCCATACAACAGTCCATTCACACATACATGCATAATATATACATTCACAGCATCATGTACATCATTATACATCATCAATCTTTCATCACATAAACATGTCAGATTATGCCAAACAACAACCACAATATTAGTACATTTCAATATTGCATATACTGCTCAAAACAGCGGGAATTTATCCCTATTACACCATAGGCAACATAGGCCAACCCTCAATTAGGTACACCACGTTTAAAAACAATAATTTTTCACTCTGCAGCAGTGTTAACCGGTTAACGCCCTGGGTTAACCGGTTAACGCAGGCAAAACTCACTTTCTGGCAAAACGCAACAGTGTTAACCGGTTAACGCCCTGGGTTAAC
Organism: Lathyrus oleraceus; assembly: GCF_024323335.1. Lineage (NCBI taxonomy): Eukaryota > Viridiplantae > Streptophyta > Magnoliopsida > Fabales > Fabaceae > Lathyrus > Lathyrus oleraceus. The sequence goes on from NC_066585.1 coordinate 497,898,559, forward strand.
CGGTTAACGCAGGCAAAACTCAATAGTTTCACATTTCAATACAGTGTTAACCGGTTAACACCCTGGGTTAACCGGTTAACGCAGACCAAACAACAATTCCTGCGCTAACACACGGCAGAATGCAGAATTCCGCCGTTGGAGGACTTCCGGACCTCCGATTCCGATTCCGTAAACAGCTATACGATCGGGAAAACATTACTCACACAAATACCGATTTAATTTCAACTTTCAACACAGTTCATCCAACAACATTTCAACATTTACAAATCCCAATTAGGGTCAAATTAACGGCTTATCACTACCCATGACATATTATCCCAAAATACCCATTAATCGACGATAAACCCCCCTTACCTTAACAATCCGGCGAATCTTTGAGCTTCAAGCCTTTCCGTTCTTCAACCTTTGCTCTTCAGCTCCTTTCTCCTCTTCTCTGCCCTTTCCCTTTTCACGATTTTCTCTGTTTTCACGTGAAATGTTTTTACTCCCCATGGGACTTTTTCCTTAATTCCAACTTATATATATTTTCCAATTAATAATTATTATTCCAAAATAATAATAATTCAAAATAATAATAATAATAATAAAATTTCCAATTATTTAATTAAATTAATAATTAAATTATTAACTCAATTCAAATAATTATTTTATTATTATCGGGGTGTTACAGCGGTTATAACCTCATGATACATGGTGTAGCTATACCGAGTGTTGTTTTACCTTGCTCTCAGCGTACAGATGTGCGACATGCAAGGAACTGGACATATGATCTCGATGCTCCACCTTTTACCGGTCCTTTGCCACTTAATGTTCCTATGGACGATGGGCAAGGAACCGATGATGAGTATGACCAGCGCAACCAGTCCCCTGCTCATGATATTCCTACACACACTGCATCACCTACACACACTGCACCTTCTTCTTCTGACAATTTTGCAGGTACCACTCCCGGTTTTTACATCACTGAGGAGATGTGGCGCGAGCACCTGGCTCGGGAAGAAAGGCGTGACGCCCTTCTAAATACCATAAACCAACAATTGACTGATAATATGAGCTTTATGGTAGCTTCCCATCAGCGCAGTGAGCAAGCACATCGGACTATCGCTGAGTCCTTGCTTGCGATCACTAATGAGCAGCATCGCCAACGACAGGCTACTGAGCGTCACTTGGCACTTATCGAGGCCAACCAGGGGTCTCTCTTAGGTCGCTCTAGGCAGTTGCAGGAAGGTCTTAGTACTCGTAGCAGGAGTCGTCGACCCAGGCATCCTGACCAGGGCGGTGAAGGTATCGGTGATCAGCCATAGTTCTCTCTTTCAGGTTACTCCTACCTTATCTCATATCGAAACATTGGGGACAATGTTCGGTTTAAGTGTGGGAGGAGATTTTTATCGCTTTCCTTTATTTTCAGTATGTTTTATTTTCAGTATGTTTTGTGTGTTTTAGTTGTTTGCTTTTCTTTCAATAAAATAACATGTGTTTGACGAGTCATCTGTGTGGTGTATCCGTACTTCTCCCATTTCTTTAGCCTTACCAAAAAATTTGTGAGCAAAAGAAAACAATGTATTTTTGAATAATCAGGCTATAAGACATGTTTATGACAGGATGTATAAGACTTGGGAAAACTTTTTCTAAAAATCGATATCGTCTTGACACTGTAGGCTTCATGATTATAAGAGTTGGTCCCGATACCCCATATGATGTGACCCTAATTTTTGTTCCAAATAAGTCCTTAAGTAGTTTATCCTTGCAGTCAGCTCCGGCTTAAGCATGCTCTACGTAGGGGACCGATGAAAATAAGTGAATGATCATAAAAAATTCTGCTTTGTCCTTTAGTTGTATGAAAATTCCGGACTAGGTGACTCTCACACGGTCATTTAACCCAGCAAAATAAAGAGGTTTGCGAAACATGCAGAAGAAAAAAAAAAAAATATATATATATATATATATATATATATATATATATATATATATATATATATATATATATATATATATATATATATATATATATATATATATATATATATATATATATATATATATATATATATATATATATATATATATATATATATATATGCCTATTTTTGGTTGGTTCAGAGGTATCTGGTGCTGGACTTGGTAGGGTGGATTACGATCCAATCTCCCACAACTACAATTGGGTTAAATAAAGGGGTTACACCAAATTATGTACCATAACCCCATGCTTAAGATCATAATCGCTAACCGATCACCTTACTATGAGTATGTACGGATAACGCGCTTAATGTGATTACACCTGAATGAAAAGGACTTGAAGAGGATGAAAAGAAGGCCTAGGTATGGTGGGGTGATATGGATTGATTTGTATAGGAACGAAGCCTATGACCGCATTTACGGGAAGTGTCACTACAATATCCTTAGTTCGATGCGTTAGTACCTATCGGTACATTCCTTGAATGAACTTATAAGCCTTTTTGCCTTGAATTAACTCTGGTTGATACTGTTTTTCTTGCATGAGCTATAAAGAGTTTTGCTTGAGGACAAGCAAAGGTTTAAGTGTGGGAGAATTTGATCACACTGTTTTTCACACATTTTTTCGGTCTTTATTATCATTTTGCTTGTGTTATGCTTTCTTTTGTGTTGTTTTCAGGTATTTAGCTCTTTCAGGACCTTTTTAGAAGAAACGAAGCAAAAAGACCATAAAATTAGGGTTTTCGGCAAAAATTGTACTCATGGCGTTCTGCATGGCGGCCTCTATAGGAGAAGCCATGACACATCAACCCTCAACTAGGAGGAAACTGCCACGATCCCATGAACTTCCCCATTTACTCACATGACGGGCGCCATAGAGGGGTGGCGGGCGGCACCTTTGCATTTCACGTTCCCACTAAAGAGAAGTTGAAGGGCATCCTGGTCTTTGCATGCTGCTGAGTTCCTATATAAATAGGTCATTCTAGTTCATTTCCAAATCATCCAACTTAGTTTACAACACTAAGACTATAATATCATATGTAAAAGCGGTAATCCGTCACATCAAGGGGTTATCGCACCTTAGTGAAATTGAGTTGGAGCATTTTGATTTTACTGTCGTCTTTACTTTCAAAGTCAAAGGTTTACTTACTTCCTTGTACCAGATTTAAATCCTCCGTTTGGAGCGGGTTCTAATTTAATCGCCTTTTTATTTTACTTGCCATGCCTTACTTTATTTAATTCCTTATTATGCTTTACTTTGTTTAATTTCTTGCCATGCCTTACTTTGTTTAATTTCTTGCCATGCTTCACTTTACTTAATTCCTGTCATTGTCTTTACTTTATTTAATTTTCTCTCGCCATTATCTTTATTGCTCATTTTAATTGTTTTACACGCTTTACTTGTTCTTTACGCCTTACATTCTAAACAACTTTTCATCATGATCAATATCATTGTGTTTGTTTGTATTACCATGTATGGCTAAATCTTTCAAAGGTTAAAATGTAAGGATCGCGATTAAAGAGATGTTTCACATATTGCATCTATAGAAATACTTAAGGGGCTGTTTTGATTTTTAATTCGAGTTTTCTAAAACAAACTTGGTTAATTTTAACTACTCAAGGAGTGTGAAAGCACCCTGACTTAGTTAACTAGGAAATTTTATCACTTTAAGGAAAAACGATTTAAAACTGTTTTCGGACGCATTGATAGATTTAAAATCAGGAAACTCCTTAGGTAAAACTTTCCGAATCAAAATCACTTTCAAACTAAGCTTACGAGTCTTATTTCTTAAAAATAGGTTTACTACTTTAGCGTTTTGCGCACCTTTTATAAGTGACAATAAAAGGCCTTAATTTAAGGGTAAACTCAGTTCTGAATACGTGAAAGCGACAGTTCCTGTTAAATGGATTATTTTCAAGAGTAGAAAACATTGCCCCATAAGTAGTTCTATTTAGACAATCGAAGCATCGTTTAACTGACGTGAAATACATCCAAGCCTATCTTTATCTGCATTGTATTTATCATTTTATTTATTTACTATTATTTTGTGACATCAATATCTCATTTGTACCGCCTTAGATAAACACCGTAACAATAGTAATCGATAGATTGACGATTTTGGTCTCTGTGGGATCAATATTCTTTTATATTACTCTGACGCGATTCGTGCACTTGCGAATATAACGATCAACCATTCAATTACACCTTCATACCAATCGACTGTTTCTTCGTTATTTTCAATTTTTTTAGCGAACCAAACGATTGTTCCCCTAGGACCAATCAATTGGTCTAATGGAATTTTTCCCAGAAACACGTATTCATGATAGTTCAGACATGGATTCAATCATAACAACACATGTAAACATAAGATCCATTAACAATTTCCAGAATTTCATCATAAACAATTGATCAAAATTAAAACCTAGAAACCCTAATGAGATTAAGAACTTCTCATCTCTACCACATCATGCAATACACCTAATTGATATCCATTTCTCCCCTCTTACTTTGTATTTTCCAGCAAGATGCAACTTCAAGCTCTAACAATGGAGTCTTCCTTTAGCTACCCCCCTTAATCTGTTGTAGGTGAGCTCAATCAACGACATTTAGCTATCCCAAGCACCTCCTTGTTATAGAACACAAGCCCTCAACAGATCCTCCAAGGATTGGTTAGTCCTCTCCATTTGATCATCTGTCTATAGATGATAAGAAGAACTCAACTTTAGATTAGTACCAAATTCCTCTTTCAAACTCTACCAAAACCTTAATGTGAACCTCAGATCTCTATCTAACACAATGCTTGACGGAATGCCATGCAAGCTAACAATCTTCTCAATGTACAACTTAGCTAATTTCTATAAAGTATAACTAATATTGATCGGTATAAAATGAGTCGATTTTGTCAGTCTATCAATAATTACCCAAATAGAATCCCACCTCTTCGTCGTCTTTGAAAAACTTGTCATGAAATCCATATAAATGTTATCCCACTTCCGTTCCATAATACTCAACGGTTGCATTAGACCCAACGACTTCTGATGTTCAATCTTTGACTTCTGACAAGTCAAACAAGCATACACAAACTTAACTATTTCCTTCTTCATTTCTGGCTACCAAAATAATTTCTTCAAACCGGGATGAATACTTAACCCACTTCTGCGACCCTCCTCAAGAATAATCTTCTTAAGCTCAGGTACGTATGGTACCCAAACCATGTCTCTAATCCCCATCACGCCATTCTCTTCAATTATGAAGTCACCTCCCTTACCTTGATTGATTAACACAAGTCGGTCAACTAATTCGATATCGATCTTCTTTCCCTCCATGATCTCTTCAAGAATACAACTTGTCAGTTTCAACATACTAAACTTTACACTATTAGGAGTCTCTTCACATACTAAACTCATGTCTCTGAAGTACTTGATCAATTCTAACTCTCATACCATCAACATTGACACATCATCTACTTCTTGTGCAAAGCATCTGCTACAACATTAGTTTTACCTGGATGGTAACCCAAGTCAAAATCACAGTCCTTCAAAAGTTTAAGTTATCTTCGCTGCCTCATGTTCAACTCCTTCTGATCAAATAGATACTTGAAAAACTTGTGATCACTGAACACCTCAAATCTAGAGCCAAATAAATAATGTCTTAAAATCTTCAATATGAATGCCATTGCTGCTAATTCTAGGTCATGTGTAGGATAATTTCTTTCATGAACCCTCAACTATCTAGAACCATAAGCTACCACCTGACCATTATGCATCAACACACCTCTCATACCCATCTTCAAAGCATCACAATATATAACAAAGTACTCATTTAGATTCGGAAAAATGAGAGCATACATTAAATTCTTTGTGGATTCTTGGAAACTCTTTTCATAATGCATGTCCCAAGAATATGGTTAACCCTTTCAAGTCAATTGAGTCAAAGGTAATGCTAAATTCGAAAAAAAATTAATGAACTTCCTATAGTAACCAGTCAACCCAAGAAAACTTGTAATTTCAGTAACAGACTTGATAGTCTCCCATTGTAACACAACACCTATCTTCGAAGGACCAACCGTTATACCACTACTAGAAATCACCTGACCAAGGTAACTCACTTCTCACAACTAGAACTCTCACTTGGACAACTTTGTGTACAACTTGTCTGTCACAGCCTAAAAAATATAGTATGCAAAAAAACACCCAGCGAGAAAGAAATGACAGAAGAGTCGCCACCGTGCGTTATTTATCCCAAAGGAGGGAAAGGAAACGCTCGAAGTAAACCTGGAAAAAGGAAAGGAAAAGACAAGGTCTCGCAACCAAATCTTGGGTTCGGGAGCCGATTATGCGAAGGGAAGGTATTAGCATCCCTACGCATCCGTAGTACTCTACGGGATCCACTTTTGTTGTTCTTGTCTAAAGGGTGTGGGTTTATCTAATGTACTATCTGCTAAAAGAAGGGTCAAAAGGAAATGACTCGCACGGATGTCGCATCCATTGCATACGTATCTCATATGAATATGAGAATCAGAGTCTTCGTAGCTCGGCTACCCAGGGGTTAGGGGGCAGTCTGCTCGCTAAGACATCGCGTCTTATGCCTACGTATCTCATATGGAATGAGAATAAGAGCAAGCCGTAGTTCGGCTAACTACGGGTTAAGGGTTGTGTTTTTTAGATGGACGACGTTACTACGCAATCTACCGGATGCTCGACCTTTGGAGACTTACTCGCCTGTAGTAGAAGGAGTTAACGTGTTCTTAGGATAAGAAAAATCAATGAGTTTGTTTGAGTTTTAGGAATGCTCATGCAAAAAGGAAGTCCTAGACGAAGGAGCAGTGCTACCTTAATTGACATGCAAACGGGAGACTATACGGAGCCTAGAAATCTTATGGGGAAACGATCACACCACACAAAACATGTATCTTAAAGTAAACACGCCAACAAGGGGGCTCAAACATACAGGGGTAGGGCTTTAGTCAAGAGGGGTCATATCAACCTCGACAAACAAGCCATGGAAAGGTAATCAAACGGGCTCTTAACCACTGACATTGACCGTCAGGGTGAGCAGATCAAAAGGGTAATGAGGATAAGACCTCATAGCTCTTAACCCTGGCCAGGGTGAGCTTATGACAAAAAGTGGGGATTCAGAAAGGTGGAACCCTCTCCACTGACTGACCGGACAAAAGATCTTGGACTTTTGTTCTGAAGCATCGACATGTAGTGTAATCTTAAAGAACGACACACTGAATAACGGGGGATTGACTACTAATCCCTTTTATCCGTCAATTGCCTCTTTACGGAGGTCTTTGGGACTGATGCCTCTTCTTGGAGGTCTTTGGGCACAAAAGTAAACAAACAAAAGAAAACATTGCCTCCTATTGAGGTCTTCCAGCTAAGAAAGGGGTAAAATCCGGGAAAAATAAAGGGATCAAGAGATCTACCACACGGATAAAAATCTGAAGTAATAACAGCTAAAGAAGCAAGAAACCCAGAGATCTCTCAAGCTAGCACCATCAAAGAAAGCGAGTCAGTACAGGTAATCGGAATAAACCTCCAGGTGGTATCCCACAAATAAAGTGGAACACCAAGCAAGCCATCTCTGCAAGAGTCATGTGAGCCCTCACAAAAAAAACTCAACAAACAGGTTAGAGTGACAAGATGGGGTGCAATCAAGAGTTTCCCTAAATCAAAATGTAACCATGTGAATCATGCCATTAAAATTCACAAAAAGTTCACAAAAAGCAACCAAGGGTAGGAGGCCTAAACCTCTTGTCAAACAAATGCATTAAAAGGGTATCAAAAATTTCAGGTTTAAAGTATAAAGTAGTGGAAATAGGGCAAACCTGATTGGAGAGATCAAATGAAATTGAATTGCCCGGTTGGCTTTGCAGAACAATCTTAGGGTTTATACGAGAGGGAATTGGTTCTTTGCAAATGAGTTCCCTTCAGTCTTTAGAGGTTGCTCTGAACTCTGTTAGCTCTTCTCTCACTATCTTTTTCCCCAGGGTTTTTTAGGAGATGGAAGTCTAGAATTTATAACCTGATTTTTGTGACTTTGTGGGCTCAAAAGAGAGAGGTCCAAGTCCAAGATTTTTCTGTTATATTTTATTTATTTATTTATTTATTTATTTATTTATTTATTTATTTATTTATTTTATTTTTTTTCGAAACGCGTGGGCTTCGCCTAGCCAGCATGACAGTTCATGAACAAACTTTTGCTCCTTCAAGATTAACGTTTTGACTGATGAATAGACCCCATTTGAACATGTTGGAAGTATCTCAAGCCATTCCCTTGTGTTGATTGATCACCCAGATAGGACCCACAAAGTGTCTTGGATGATATTCAAGCTTCTTGGATCTAATTCTGATTGACATGATGAAATGCTATATGAAATGTTAAATTACCTAAAAATGAATGCATAAATGAGGGGGGAAATTTTGAGGTATTACAGCTTCCCCTATTCAATCAACTGGAGACCCGAAAAGAAGATAGCAGCGGCTTTCGCGCTTTCGAGGTATCAAGGGATTGAATATAATAAACTTGAAAATTTGCACTAAAGTGAAGTGAAGTAACAATGCCTGTCAGAATCGGCAAAGAGGTGGTCTTGAAAGAAGAATCCGTCTGATACGGTGAGAGTCAGTCTGAATACCGAAAAAGAATGTTAACCTGGATACCAAAATAAATGGTAACACAGAAATAACCATGGCTTGAATGCCGCTCATCAATCTGAATACTGGAAATGACTTCGATCTGAACATCGGAAGATATGAGATTATTAATATCGGTCTGAACACCGAGAGGCTGGCCTGAATGCCACAAGTTGCGTCGACCTGAATGTCGGAAACTTCTTCGATCTGAACATCGGAAAACTGGCCTGAATGCCACTTCGATATGAATATCGGAAAATTGGCTTGAATGCCACTTCAATCTGAATATCGGAAAATTGGCCTGAATGCCACAAGTTGCATCGACCTGAACGTCGGGAACTTCTTCGATCTGAACATCGGAAAACTGGCCTGAATGCCACTTCGATCTGAATATCGGAAAATTGGCCTGAATGCCACTTCGATCTGAATATCAGAAAATTGGCCTGAATGCCACTTCGATCTGAATATCGGAAAATTGGCCTGAATGCCACTTCGATCTGAATATCGGAAAATTGGCCTGAATGCCACTTCGATCTGAATACCGGAAACTGGCCTGAATGCCACAAGTTGCATCGACCTGAATGTCGGAAACTTCTTCAATCTGAACATTAGAAAACTGGCCTGAATGCCACTTCGGTCTGAATACCGGAAAACTGACCTGAATGCCACTTCGGTCTGAATACCGGAAAGACTTTCATGCCTGTCAGCATCGGCAAAAATAGGGAAAATGATAGTTGAGGTGGTGCGTGGGCCAACGACCTCTGCTGGGGATAATAAGTCAAGTCATGAACAATCTTCAGTCTGAGTACTGGAACAACTTCTGGCTTATCACTTGGGATACCGAGAATGCCTTATGCTTTACATGCGTATGTTTGAATTTTTCAATGGCGTAATGCTCCATGAAAATGGGAATGCTACGCGATTTGGGAGGATGCAATGCAATATGATTCTACATGCAGGGATGCGAAATGCTGGGTAGAATGCCAAGCCGAGGCAAGGGAATCTGCTGGGGAAATGATCACCATCTTCTAGACCCTGGCAATGCTGTTGGAGAAACACAACACAATGAACTCTATGGGGAATTGACCGGCCACGTGGTGTTCTGGCAAATAACAAAATACCGAGGCTCTGACTGGGGAGAGAATGGCACTGAAAGATTGCTGCTGAGGAAAATGATAGTGGTTCTGGCAACCATAATCTGCGAGAGAGACGACTTAGCAGGGGAAGCAAACACCGATACGGTACCGAGATTCTGCTTCAAGGAAAGAGACCATGGATCTGGCGTCGAGATCATCGATCTGGCATCGAACCTTGAGGAGCAGCCGCTTCTGCTGGGAAGATACAGTCAGGCACTATCAACTCCGCTGGGGATATATAGTCTGGCACTGTCGACTCTACTGGGGAGTGTATAATCTGAAACAACCGCTTGGGGGGAGGTACAGTGGTGAGAACCTGCTGGGGATTAAAGAATCCAATGCTCGGACCAGCTCTGCAGGGATGAGATACCAAATACCAACTGTTGAAGAAAAACATATGCGATCATCTATTGGGTATCTTAAGGAAATGCCCCGAGTGTACCTGTTCTGAATAGACGATCCAAAGCACTTAAAATTTACAGCAATTTTAAATGATTATTAAGCATGTACCTGTAAAGCTCTTATGTGTCATGATGTAATGTTTATCAAAAATTCGGACGTCATTTTTTCAAACAAAACAGAAAAATGAAAATGAAAACAGAGATATACTGAATAACACGGTTTTATTGATTGAGTGGCCTCTGAATAGGCATTTTCATCAGGAAGCAATCCCTGGAAATCGGTAATCGCACAAAAGATAAAAACAGAAATTAATCTAATGGCAATGTGAAATGGATTTCTATTGGGTTCCAATTCTACTATGACTTGCTCGTCTTCAAGATACTCCAGATGATCAGCTTTCTGAAAAGAGTGATTGGAATGTTTCCTATCCTTCAAAAGTTTCCAGTCATTGACACGAGATGAGATTCAGAGCTACTCAGAACGCAGTCATTCGTTTAATCCCTAACTTTTGCCTGGATCGTCCTTTTCGGGTTTTCAATCCACCGGGATACCCATTTTTGCCTAAGTTGCCTTTTCAGGTTTTCAATTTACCGGGTGTACGATCTTTTCATTTTTAATCCCTAACTTTTGCCCGAACCTTTTCATTTTCTTGGTTCGTCGGGATGCCCATTTTTGCCTGGACTATTCTTTTTACTGTCCAGCGGATCTATTTTATGCGAAGTATTTTTTAACTACGTCTGAGTTCATAGGGGAAGTGAAGTTTTCACCATCCATAGTTGCAAGCATTAAGGCCCCGCCATCAAAAACCTTGGTGACAATGTATGGTCCATCATAGTTAGGAGTCCACTTGCCCCTGTGATCTGTCTGAGGAGGAAGGATCCTTTTCAACACCAAATCTCCGACTTGGAAGCATCGAGGACGCACTTTCTGATCAAAGGCTCTCTTCATCCGACTCTGATACAACTGCCCATGACAAATGGCTGCCATTCGCTTCTTTTCGATAAGACTCAACTCATTGAACCTTGTCCGAATCCATTCAGCTTCTCCCAACTTGACATCCAACAGGACTCTTAGAGAAGGAATCTCCACTTCAACAGGTAGGACTGCTTCCATACCATACACAAGGGAGTAAGGGGTTGCCCCAGTCGACGTACGTACTGAAGTACGGTACCCATGCAAGGCGAAGGGTAGCATCTCATGCCAATCTCTGTACATGACGACCATCTTCTGCACAATCTTCTTTATATTCTTATTTGCTGCCTCAACAGCGCCGTTCATCTTAGGGCGATAAGGGGAAGAATTGTGATGCTGAATGTTGAAGTTCTGGCACAACTCCTTCATCATTTTGTTATTGAGATTAGAACCATTATCAGTAATGATTCTTTCGGGAATCCCATAACGACAAATGATTTCTTTCTTAATAAATCGGGAAACCACATGTCTGGTGACATTCGCAAATGATGCTGCTTCGACCCACTTGGTGAAATAGTCGATGGCCACAAGGATGAAGCGATGCCCATTGGAGGCAGTCGGCTCAATCTTTCCAATCATATCAATGCCCCACATAGCAAAGGGCCACGGCGAAGACATCACATTCAAAGGATTTGGCGGCACATGTACCTTATTAGCATAAATCTGGCATTTATGACACTTCCGAGCATATTTGAAACAATCAGATTCCATGGTCATCCAGTAATATCCCGCTCTCAACAATTTCTTAGCCATTGCATGCCCGCCGGCATGAGTACCGAAGGAGCCTTCATGAACTTCCTGCATTAACATGTCTGCTTCGTGTCTATCCACGCATCTAAGCAGAACCATGTCGAAGTTCCTCTTATACAGCACATCGTCTTTGTTCAAGAAGAAACTGCCTGCCAATCTTCTCAAAGTCTTTCTATCATTGTTGGATGCCCCTGCAGGGTACTTTTGATTCTTCAGAAAGTGCTTGATGTCGTGATACCATGGCTTGTCGTCAACTACCAGTTCAGCAGCAAACACATATGCGGCCCTGTCGAGGCGCATCATATCGATCCTGGGAGCGTGGTTCCACCGAATCACGTTGATCATGGAGGATAGAGTAGCAAGAGCATCTGCCATCTGGTTTTTGTCACGAGGTATATGATACAACTTTACTGTCGTGAAGAAAGTCAAAAGTCTTCTTGTGTAATCTCTGTAAGGGACTATATTGGGATGAAGGGTGTTCCAATCACCATTCACTTGATTGATCACTAGAGCTGAATCTCCGAAGATGTACAAAGTCTTGATTCTCAAGTCAATGGCTTGCTCAATACCCAAGATACAGGCTTCATACTCAGCTTCATTATTTGTGCACTCAAAAGTCAGACGAGCGGTGAAAGGCATGTGGGCACCTTTCGGAGTAGTAATGACAGCACCAATTCCACTTCCTCTGGCGTTGACAGCCCCATCAAACATTAAAGTCCACTTTTCGTCTGGATCAGGTCCCTCCTCAACAACTGGCTCTTCACGGTCTTTCATCTTGAGGAACATGATGTCTTCATCTGGAAAATCAAACTTCATCGGCTCATAATCATCAATCGGCTGCTGAGCAAGATAGTCTGACAGAATACTCCCCTTGATGGCTTTCTGGGATGTATACTGGATGTCGTACTCTGTCAGTACCATTTGCCAACGAGAAACCCTTCCGGTGAGAGCTGGCTTCTCGAATATGTATTTGACTGGATCCATCTTGGAGATCAGTAAGGTTGTGTGAGTCAGCATGTATTGTCTCAAATGCTTAGCAGCCCATGCAAGTGCACAACATGTCTTTTCAAGCATCGAGTATCTCGACTCGTAATCTGTGAATTTCTGACTCAGGTAGTAGATGGCATGTTCTTTCCTACCTGTCTCGTCGTGTTGACCGAGAACACAACCCATGGAATTGTCTAGTACTGTCAAATACATAATCAGCGGTCTCCCTGGGACCGGAGGCACAAGGATAGGAGGATTCTGCAAATACTCTTTTATTTTCTCGAAATCCTTTTGACAATCATCATTCCACCTGATAGCCTGATCTTTTCTCAGCAATTTGAATATTGGCTCGCACGTGGCTGTTAGGTGAGAGATGAACCTTGCAATGTAGTTTAACCTCCCTAAGAAACCACAGACTTGTTTCTCTGTTCTTGGCTCAGGCATTTCCTGTATCGCTTTTACTTTGGCCGGATCCACCTCGATCCCTTTTTCACTAACAATAAAACCCAGCAGTTTTCCAGATCTCACCCCGAAAGTATACTTGTTCGGATTAAGCCTCAGCTTGAATTTCCTCAAACGCTCAAACAGTTTTTGGAGATTCACCCAATGTTCTTCTTCTGTCTGAGATTTGGCAATCATATCATCAACATAAACCTCGATTTTATGATGAATCGTATCATGGAAAAGAGTCACCGTCGCTCGTTGATATGTTGCTCCGGCATTTTTCAGACCAAACGGCATCACCTTGTAGCAGAAGGTGCCCCATGGGGTTATGAATGTTGTCTTCTCCATGTCTTCTGGTGCCATCTTAATTTGATTATAGCCAGAAAATCCATCCATGAAGGAGAACACCGAGAACTGAGCTGTGTTATCCACCAAAATGCCAATGTGAGGTAATGGGAAATCATCCTTAGGGCTAGCTCTGTTCAGATCCCGGTAGGCGACACACATCCGTACCTTTCCTTCCTTCTTAGGTACCGGAACGATGTTTGCAACCCATGGCGGATAATTTGTAACTTCCAGAAACCCAGCATCCAACTTTTTTTGCACTTCTTCCTTTATCTTGACAGCCATCTCCGGTCTTGTTCTTCTGAGCTTCTGCTTGACCGGAGGACAACCTTCTTTGAGAGGCAAGCGGTGTACGACAATGTTTGTGTCAAGCCCTGGCATGTCCTGATAAGACCAGGCGAAGATGTCAACATATTCTTGCAGCAATTCAATCAACCCCTTCTTCACATTATCTTCCAAAGCAGCCCCTATCTTGATTTCTCTCTTGGCGTCCTCAGTGCCGAGATTAATCACTTCAACGGACTCTTGATGCGGTTGAATGACCCTTTCCTCCTGTTTTAATAACCTGGTGAGTTCTTCAGGGAGTTCACAGTCTTCATCACCCTCTTCTTCAGCTTGAAAGATTGGATTTTCAAAGTCGAAGTGAGCCATAGTAGAATCGTTATCAATAGGATCCGGTGATGTGCATCTGCATGAGTGATGGTATGTGCTTATGAGTGTGAACAAGAAAGGAGTGACAACTAAACAAAATATTGCCAAATGTATTTTTGATGATTGAAAACTGCAAAAATTGAAGGACAGTGAGCAAAACATTTGAATGCAAAAAGACATCCTTTATTTATGATAAAAATAGAAAGTATCCACATAGATGAGCCCTACAATGAGTCATTACGCCCTGGGCAGAACGTAAGACTTGGATATGCATGAATAAACAAAGAAAATTACTCCTCCAGAAAAGTGACTTGGACAGTATCCTCAGAAGACCAATTGTTGATGACTTCACCTGGGATCCTCGGACGCACCCAGTTATCGATGTCGCAATCACTATCCCCATCTTCATCGTTGATTCCTTCAGGTACCATATCGGTGAACGCCTGAGTCAGCTATCCACTAGTGGGATAAAAAGGATGAGAACACTGCGGCGGTACCTGTTATGCAAGACATGCTGCTGGACATGCAAATGCAAAGACATGTTTATCAATTCCAAAGGGCGTTCTACCCCCTTGATTCCAATCTCACATTTGATGAACAGTGTAAGAAGAAAACCCCGACTAGAATCAAGAAGAAGATATGAACCCCTGGGAATAGATAAACATGTGTTAAATGATATGAATGCAAAATGATGTGAATGCAATGCAGTGGCATGTCAATCAGGATTGTTGTATCACGAGGCACAGGATCGGAACTTCAGCATGAATTCCGAAATGGGAACCATAGAACACAGTCATCAACTTAGAACCCATACTTCAGAACCCACGGTCACCAACAAGAACCAAACAAGAGTCACCAACAGGACACGGTCACCATCAGAACAAGTCACCATCAGTACCTGTAAATGATTCATTCCTGCCCCACTCACGGGTGTAATCTAGGCCAGGGTAAGGTCAAGAGAAACGCAGGATAAACAATCCTTTCAAGAATATCATCATATGCACACCAGGTGTATGCAACGATAATACCCCATCAGAATCTGAACTGCTCGTGATACCATGTTCCGCTAAGTGGCGTCATACCACCCGCTTCCCATGAATCACTCTATTCCTAGGTGTCTTAAAGTTCACTCATAGCCTGTGTATTGGGCCTTTTACCTCTTGTGACTCCCACCCAACAGTGAAACAGATACACAACCAACACAGTATGCATGAGATAGTAAAGCGTACATAGGATGTAATGCAAGCAGATAAGTATGCAAAGCGATAAATAAACAACACACAGTAGACAATAAACAAACAAACGCTAGGAAAGGCCCACTAGGGAAAGTATACCCCCAGCAAAGTCGCCAGCTGTCGCAGCCTAAAAAATATATTATGAAAAAAAACACCCGGCGAGAAAGAAATGACAGAAGAGTCGCCACCGTGCGTTATTTATCCCAAAGGAGGGAAAGGAAACGCTCGAAGTAAACCTGGAAAAAGGAAAGGAAAAGACAAGGTCTCGCAACCAAATCTTGGGTTCGGGAGCCGATTATGCGAAGGGAAGGTATTAGCACCCCTACGCAACTGAAGTACTCTACGGGATCCACTTTTGTTGTTCTTGTCTAAAGGGTGTGGGTTTATCTAATGTACTATCTGCTAAAAGAAGGGTAAAAAGGAAATGACTCGCACGGATGTCGCATCCACTGCATACGTATCTCATCTGAATATGAGAATCAGAGTCTTCGTAGCTCGGCTACCTAGGGGTTAGGGGGCAGTGTGATCGCTAAGACATCGCGTCTTATGCCTACGTATCTCATCTAGAATGAGAATCAGAGCAAGCCGTAGTTCGGCTAACTACGGGTTAAGGGTTGTGTTTTTTAGATGAACGACGTTACTACGCAATCTACCGGATGCTCGACCTTTGGAGACTTACTCGCCTGTAGTATAAGGAGTTAACGTGTTCTTAGGAGAAGAAAAATCAATGAGTTTGTTTGCGTTTTAGGAATGCTCATGCAAAAAGGAAGTCCTAGACGAAGGAACAGTGCTACCTTAATTGACATGCAAACAGGAGACTATACGGAGCCTAGCAATCTTATGGGGAAACGATCACACCACACAAAACATGTATCATAAAGTAAACACGCCATCAAGGGGGCTCAAACATACAGGGGTAGGGCTTTAGTCAAGAGGGGTCATATCAACCTCGACAAACAAGCCATGGAAAGGTAATCAAACGGGCTCTTAACCACTGACATTGACCGTCAGGGTGAGCATATCAAAAGGGTAATGAGGATAAGACCTCATAGCTCTTAACCCTGGCCAGGGTGAGCTTATGACAAAAAGTGGGGATTCAGAAAGGTGGAACCCTCTCCACTGACTGACCGGACAAAAGATTTTGGGCTTTTGTTCTGAAGCATCGACACGTAGTGTGATCTTAAAGAACGATACACTGAATGACGGGGGATTGACTCCTAATCCCTTTTATCCGTCAATTGCCTCTTTACAGAGGTCTTTGGGACTGATGCCTCTTCTTGGAGGTCTTTGGGCACAAAAGTAAACAAACAAAAGAAAACATTGCCTCCTATTGAGGTCTTCCAGCTAAGAAAGCGGTAAAATGCGGGAAAAATAAAGGGATCAAGAGATCTACCACACGGATAAAAATCCGAAGTAATAACAGCTAAAGAAGCAAGAAACCCAGAGATCTCTCAAGCTAGCACCATCAAAGAAAGCGAGTTAGTACAGGTAATCGGAATAAACCTCCCGGTGGTATCCCACAAATAAAGTGGAACACCAAGCAAGCCATCTCTGCAAGAGTCATGTGAGCCCTCACAAAAAAAACTCAACAAACAGGTTAGAGTGACAAGATAGGGTGCAATCAAGAGTTGCCCTAAATCAAAATATAACCACATGAATCATGCCATTAAAATTCACAAAAAGTTCACAAAAAGCAACCAAGGGTAGGAGGCCTAAACCTCTTGTCAAACAAATGCATTAAAAGGGTATCAACAATTTCAGGTTGAAAGTATAAAGTAGTGGAAATAGGGCAAACCTGATTGGAGAGATCGAATGAAATTGAATTGCCCGGTTGGCTTTGCAGAACAATCTTAGGGTTTATATGAGAGGGAATTGGTTCTTTGCAGATGAGTTCCCTTCAGTCTCTGGAGGTTGCTCTGAACTCTGTTAGCTCTTCTCTCACTATCTTTTTCCCCAAGGTTTTTTGGGAGATGGAAGTCTAGAATTTATAACCTGATTTTTATGACTTTGTGGGCTCAAAAGAGAGAGGTCCAAGTCCAAGATTTTTCTGTTATATTTTATTTATTTATTTATTTATTTATTTTATTTTTTTTCGAAACGCGTGGGCTTCGCCTAGCGAGCATGACAGTTCATGAACAAACTTTTGCTCCTTCAAGATTAACGTTTTGACTTATGAATAGACCCCATTTGAACATGTTGGAAGTATCTCAAGCCATTCCCTTGTGTTGACTGATCACCCAGATAGGACCCACAAAGTGTCTTGGATGATATTCAAGCTTCTTGGATCTAATTCCGATTGACATGATGAAATGCAATATGAAATGTTAAATGACCTAAAAAAAGAATGCATGAATGAGGGGGCAAATTTTGAGGTATTACATTGTCCTCGTTCAATGTTTACAATACAACTCTCAGATTATCCACATGTTCTTCATCAGACTTCAAAAATATCAATATATCATTGATATACATAACCACAAACTGATCTAAATATAAATGGAATATTCAATTCATGTATTCCATGAACATTCCTAGCGCATTAGACACACCAAACATAATTACTGAATACTCATAATGACTATACCTTATTCTGAATGCAGTCTTCAGAATATCCTCTGGCTTCACACGAATCTGATGATAGCCTGAACGCAATTCTATCTTGCTAAACACACAAGCACCTACCAACTGATCCATCAAATCATCAATACTAGGAAGTGGATACTTTTTATTTATAGTCACCTTATTCATCTGTTGATAGTTAATGCACAATCTCATACTACCATTTTTCTTCTTGACTAGCAACACTGACGCACCCCACAACGAAACACTTGGCGAAAAAACTTTTTTTCAAGCAGATCTTCCAGTTGCTTCTTCAATTCAATCAACTCTAAAGCATACATTCTGTAAGAAGCGATCAATACCAGACTAGTATCAGGTACTAAGTCTATAGTAAACTCAACTTTGTGTTATAGGGAAAATCACTGATATCGTCTGGAAATACTTCTTGAAATTCACACACCATTAGAAACTCACCAATCACAGCTTTATGAACTCATCCACTTGCTTAGCACACACGAACAACTCGTCACTTGCATCAAACTCTGGAAATGACATTGTCTTGTTGAAATAGTTGATATGAACATGGTTGAACTCCAACTAGTTCATTCCAAGGATAACATCGAGATTTCTCAAATTTAAACACACTAAATGAAGGAGAATTGCCATCCAAGGCGCAACGGAATTTAAAATTTTCTCCATTTAGTGATCCTTACTGTAACACCTCAAAATTTGCCCTCCTCTCTTGGGACTAGCTTAACATATTACATATCATTTTTAGGTCATTAGGCATTGCATCTTGCATATCATGTAGTTACATTGTGCAAGTCATCCTCTTAAGTCTTGATCAGGAGAAAGGAGGTCATGTGCAAGCTAGGGTTTCATTGGACTGGTCATTAATCATCTGAGGATGTGGAGGTCCAAATTAGGGTTTTGTGGTTCTCAAGGAGATTGATCTTGGTCTTGTTTGAAGTGATACATCATCATCATCATGATCTGGTATTATCCAGAAGTTCAAGGGTTTGATCAGCTACCTTGAGATTAGGGTTTTGACCACTGGTCAACCCTAATCAGTTGCATTGGGCCAATCAGGGCATGGCAGGGAGATGGGGTCTACAATGGATATCGGGATCATTTCATGAGTTATATTGAGCATATTGAGGCTAGGGTTTCACCCTTGAGCCATTTCATCAGAAGATTGAGGCTCAGATTGATCAGTGCATTGCCAAATTCATCTATCAGTTGAAAAAGTCAACTGTGGTCAACTGTGCTTGATTTTAGGGATTTGGAGGTAGGAGAGAGTTGGATACACTTCATTCATGTTGAAACAAGTGTTATTTGACATGTCAAAGCTCAAGAATGAAGGAAATAAAGTCAGGAGAAAAAATGCCAAAAATAGAAAGTGACTTATAATGGAAGTTTCCAAAAATGGAAAGTTTTTTACCACAAAATTACATGTCCAAAAATGCTTCAAATGAAATTTTGTTCAACATGAAAGTTGTAGATCTTGGTCTCACCTTTCCAAAAAGTCCAAGAACTTGAAATTCCCATGTATGGTTGACAAGTTATGGTCCATTCAATTTCAAAAAAGACCTATAATCAAAGGGGCATAACTTTTACATGGAGTGTCCAAAATGAGTGATCTTGTTATGAGCAAACTCCATTTCACATGTACTTTCATGGTGCATAATCAAAATTCATCAAAAATGGTCAATGCAAAAGGTCAATTTTCAAGTGCACTAATTAAAATCCAAGGGCAAAATGGTCCAAGTTGAGAAATAATGGGAATTTTGGAATGGGAGTTTTTGCAACACATCACATATGCCAAATAGAAGTGGTTTGAACTGTCATGAGTTTTCAAGGATCAATATTTGGCTAGGCTATTTTTGAACCTTCACTTAAAATGCATTTTTGGCATGACATAGTGAAAATGAGAAATACAAAGCCAATTAACATGAGACAAAAGCCAACACATTCCAAATGATATTTAGAAGTTGCTTGAGCTGTCATGAGCTGTCATATGGCAATATTTGGTAAGGGCATTTTGGAGCTTTCACTCAAATTGCACATTAAGCTAATTTCATTTCATTTGGTTAATTGGTGATTAGCAAAGTGATTAAAGTGGAGTATAAATCATTAATCATAACTGAAATGATAATCACAATTGCAATTTTCAAGAAATCTAACAAACTTTCCCTTCAATTTTCCAAAATCTCAAGAATCTCCATTCCACATTTTTGATCCAAACTTCATCAATTCTTCATAAAAGTGCAAAATTCTTTTTGTCTCGTGCTCCATGGACCTTGTTCTTCAACTGTTTTGGTGTGCCATTGCCTAAATCTCCAAGAACCGTGACTGTTCATACCTTGCTCAACTATGGCATTTTGAGATTTCTGGCAATTGAAGCGATCCTGAGCTAAAGTGTGAGTTCCAATCATCTTCCTCAAGCTTCATCTGCATCTGTTTCATGTAATTACGCGTGGAAACTCAAAGATCAAGCACTGCCTTCATCAATTGGTCAGTTTTCGAATTCTTTCTTTGCTCAAATTGTGATATGCGTTAGAAAGATCATTCAACGTAGAACATCATGCAAGTTGTGGTTTGTAAAATGATTAACTGTAGGTTGAGTTATCGCGATTTGAATGTTTGAATGTGAAACTTTAAATGCTCGATCCGTGAGTTGTGGTAGGAATTAGGTTACATGAGTTACATATTCATGATCCTTGTGTTCATACGGTTCCAACGACTATAAGTTTGTGCATTTTCATTGAGATTCGTTGTTCTTGATTTCTGGAATTTTCTGGATGTGTTCTTGCTGAAAATGCTTCACAAACGCGTGCTAGATCTTCATTTTGCCTTTCCTTGTTCAAACTTGTGTTTCCCGCTTCCCAGGTCCAATGAGCGCGTGCCACTGCGTGTGTTCAGGACGACGTCGTTTTGGCTAATGCATTAAAATTTACAAAATTGCCACTGATCCATTTAATTATGATTATTTCTATTTTGTTTTTCATTTCATTTTCAATTTTGTTACAAGAACTTCAATAAATCATAGAGGCTTCATTTTTCATCCAATTTTTGTGAATTTTTTTTGTTCCATGCTCATGATAATGTGTAGAATTTTATGATGATTTTTGTGAAATTTTTGCACGTGTGGGAATTTAATTGGCCTATTGGTTTTGTTCATGTGTCATATTTTGTATGTTTTGCCATAACTTGCATGAAATGCTCATACTTGTAAAGAAATGAATGAAAAATTTTGTGCTTATTCTGGACACATTGATGGTGATTTTCATGTAAAGTTTGGGATTTTTGGATACTTGGTTGATTAGATATGACTTTTTGAAGTAAGGTGTGACAATTTGTGTCACACCAAGCTAGGTCAACTTCATGATTTTATTTGCCTGACCTAGAAATGTTTGATTGCTCCAATTTTTTTCATGAATGATCATTGATATGTCAAGATAACATGTGATTTTTGCTGGAATTTTTGATGTCATTTTCTAATTGATTGATTATTTTCTTCTCTGTTGGCTCATTTTGTGAATTTATGTGACACATGTTGGCATTTTGCTTGTGAAATTCTCATATGGTATTGGATGAAGATGAAATTTGATATGAGCATTCTAGACACATTATAGGACATCATGGTTTTGATCCCATTCATTTCTAATATGTTGTCACTGTTTTATGATTTATGGAAGATGATGCTTATGTGGATGCCTTGAATTGGTTTGTATAATTGTGTCTGGACTTCTTGATTTTCATTGACCTACTTTCTTTTGTCCAATTGAGCTGAAAATTGGCATGCCATACATTGAATGTGTCCTGTTTAGGTGTGAATATTTTTGGAATTAATTGAATTGATTTGGTATGCTTTTGAGTGAGATAGTTCTGCTTGGTCTTTTGAAGTTGCAAATTGCATGATTGATGTTAAATTGTGCATGAAATGATAATGGTGAATGGTATGAGCATGGGACCAATTGCATTTGCTTTTGATTTGTTTTAATGTGATTTTGGTTGGTTTGCGCTTGCTGTTTAGAACTTCTTACCCCCTTTGGACCCTAGGCTTGGCCTAGTGGTCTAGTTTCTCACATTTGGTTTGGATTTTCAGGATGAAATGCACAATGCTTAAGGAGATTGCTTCAAGGCAATTTGAATTGAGTTTGGTTGATGTTTATGAACTAACTTGACTTTGTGTTGTAGGGATTAAAGCTTGAGCTTGGGATTATAGCTTGCACTTGTGTGCATTAACTTGTGTTGTCTGTATAGATTAACATTTGCTGTTTATTGTTGGTTTGTCTGAGTACTGATGATACTTGATTGATTTCAGGTACATTAAGTTGCTTACAGTTCTTTAAGAACTTGCTTGTTGTTGCTTGGTTTTTAGACCAATTGAGGTAGGACTTCTATTCTTCATGTAGTCTGGAAGACCTGGCCTGTTACTTGGCCAGGCAACTGTCTGAAGTCCTCCTTAAGAGGCGATGTTTTTGGTTGTTTACATTTGTGCCCAAGCAGGTAAAGACCTCTATGAGGCAATTGGTGGATCAAAGGGATATGCAATCTATCCCCCACTATTCTGTTGAGTCGTCCCTCTGCTCACACGGCTGTGTGTTGATGCATTGGGACACAAACCCAAGATCTTGTGCTGTTGCAAAATCGAGTCAGAGTCTTGAGCGTAGAAGGGTCCCTCCATTCTGGACCCACGCTCCTTTGTCTGAAGCTCTCCCTGGTTAGGGATAAGAGCTGTGAAGTCTAATCTTCACTCACTTTTCATCTGCTTCACCTTAGCCCCGCAATGGCAAGGTTAAGAGCGAATACTACCCATGTACAGATGACTTGCTTCGGCAGTCAAACCCATTGTTTGAGCCTACTTGACTGGTTATAGTGTGTGCTTTGTGAATATTTGTTTGCTCTGTTTGCTTGTATGCTTGTATGCTTGCTTTCTTCCTGGATAGGATTAGCTTGCAGTTGTGCAAGTAGGTAGAAACCTCAACGTAGGGCAATGATGCATGATAACACTAGGCTCGAGTCCAGCTCCCTGGTAGTGTGTCTTCCCTTGGTTTCTGGCTAGATTTTCTTTCCCTTTCAGGGGAACTACATCGCCCTGATCCTCGTTCCAGACGAGGAATGTAGGTAGGAGACCGCGCGAGGTCTCTCCGGGCACCCTTTTCTTTTTTGCGTGTGTTTTGTTTGGCAGCTATCAGGCTCGAGTTCCCGACTCCCTGTTAGTCTGTGTGTGCCGTTTCTTCTGACGTCTCAGCGTCTCTTCTGGCTTGCTTGATGACTTGTAGGCTCGAGTTCCCGACTCCCTACTAGTTTGCATGTTCTTTCTTTCCCTTTCAGGGGAACTACATCGCCCTGATCCTCGTTCCAGACGAGGTATGTAGGCAGGAGACCGTGCGAGGTCTCTCCGGGCACTTTTTTTCTTTTTGTGTGTGTTTGCTTGTTATTCTTCTTGTGTGTCAGGATATGGATGTAAGCCCAACGATTGGCTGTTCGTATCCTGATTGTGTTTGTTTGGTTCGGATGCCGATGCAAGTCCAGTGATTGGCTTTCGGGCTCCACGTTTGCCTTTTTGTGTGCGTTTTGGTTCGGATGCTGATGTAAGTCCAGTGATTGGCATTCAGGCTCCATGTTTGCCTGTGTTTGTGTTTGCTTGTTTGGCGTGCGTAAGCCGAACTACGGCAGCTCTGATTCTCGTTCCAGACGAGATACGTAGGCATAGGATGCGACGTCCTATCGAGCTCTCTTCCTCTCAACCCCACCTGCGTTCCTTGTGTGTGTGTGATGTTTTAGCAACCTTTTCTCTCTTTTAGAACGTGGATCCCGTCGAGTACGACGGACGTGAGGGGTGCTAATACCTTCCCCTTACGTAACCGACTCCCTTACCCTTTCTCTTTGGTCGCGAGACCATGCTTTTTCCAGGTTTCTCTGAGCGTTTCCTTTCCCTATCTTGGGATAAATAACGCGCAGTGGCGGCTCTGTGTTGTTTTTGTTTCAGCCCGCCGGTTGTTTTTCGCGGATGCGACACTTACGAATGGGCATGATCAGTGATAGAATCGTTACCTCTTGTGGCGATTCAAACCTTTGGTGTAAATCTCTTGTAACGATCAAAACCTTGGATACAGATCCACAGGGCGATCACGAACGTTGAACGATGGCAACGTCTCTACTCAGTCCACACGAACGGGTTCCTTCAATCTCAGTGCTAGCTGGTACGAATGAAGGCTTTGAGTGAGAGAGAGAGAGGGAAACGAAATTCCAAGTCTTCACTTGAGTTGAGTCTGAGTGGAGTGACAATGCTTCTACCCAAGGGGTTCTATTTATAGAACTACTTGTGTGGGCTTCAAGCTAAAAAGCCCACTTAAGTGTATTTTGGCCCATATCTCATATTATGCCAAAATCACTTAAGTATTTGGTACCTTACCATATTTCGTATTCCACTTAAGTGCACCGTACCTTACGATGTTCCTTAGTTACTCTATCTCTCATCAATCCGTCCTTTGTGTGTGACCCTGTAGGTTTTCATGACGTTGGCAATTATATTAAATCATGCATTTAATATAATAAACAGTGAGCGGTATCTAGCAACACATCACTGCTACCCAAGTCACGAAAATGTCATGTGATCTGACAAAACCTCTTGTGATAATGATTATATGTATAATTACCCTTTTGCCCTTATGTCTATATTGAACACAAGGTATAGACCGTGTCATCCTTGTCTAGTTCAATATTGGGCCCATAGACATTTATCCTGTTATGCAGGATGGGCAAATTCCATCTAGGTCACTCATGTCCCTCAGCATGCTTCGTGGAGTACCCATCAACCGTCTTTATGGTCATCCAGTTACGGACAACGTTTGATCAGCAATAAAGCACTCGACTCTACATCTAGGGTCCATAGTGGTTTCAGGTCGAAGAGTGGTATACACCATTATCACCATGAGAATAACTTATGACACTTTGCATAACTTTCTATATAGTATTCTCATAGCGGGTCAATCCGGTATAAATATTACTCTTAATATTCATACCTATGTTTAAGACTTGATAACTCTTTATCCATGATCCATGAGATGTGATCATCAGTCTACAAACATAATAGTCTTAATGCTTTAATGTTATCCCACTTCACAATAAAGCTCGACTACGGATACTTTAAGAATAGTGTCCTTATGTTTAATATGATCTCATGATTAAGTCATACTTGATACATTAAACGGACTAGCTATTCTAGGGACTTTATTAATCAAACATAATAAAGAAAATGCCTTTTATTATTAATAAATAATTCGATACAAGTACCAAAAGTATTGGTCTCTAGGGCTTACACCAACAATAAATCCATTCCAAAGTTATTACATAGATACTAAGCGTACAATTCAAACAAACCCATTAAGTGGTTACCAGACATAGAGTCGGTGCATCAACAATCATATTACCATCCATGGAAGATAATTTAAAAACCAAGCTCTCAGCACAATCAAGCGAAACAAACGAATGTGTTACACCCGTATCAATAATATAAATCAAAGGAATACTATTTATTAAACACGTACCTTGAATCAAATGGTCAACACTAGTAGTCTATGTCCCAGTCAAAGCAAAGACCTTCCAGATTGTGCCTTCTTCGACTTCTGACATTTGGTACTGATATAACTCTGTTCGCCGTAGTTTATAACAAACCGGCCCATCAATCCTACAATCTACCGCATGGTGACATGTCTTCCCACACATAAAGCATCTCAAGACATTATTCTTGCACTCATTAGCACAGTGGCCCAACTTGCCACACTTGAAGCACTTGATAGAAGCAAAATTCCCTCCCCCACTTGGCTTTTTCTCATCTATAGCTCTCTGTTTCCTTTGTCAGCTGGAGCACTGTATAATTTTCCCATATACGGATTCTTCTCATTCCTATCACTAACGCTCTTGTAGTGATCGGAACGAGCTTTGCAGTCATCATCATAAATCCTACACTTGTTCACCAAAGTAGGAAACTTGAGAATCTCCTAGTAGTCAATATCCTTTTTAATCTCATGCCGCATTCCATTTTCAAACTTAATGCACTTAGACCCCTCCATAACAACACCATTATAGTGAGGATATAACTTCATAAGTTCTTTGAACTTGATAGCATATTCAGAAACAATCATGTTTCCCTTTTTAATCTCAAGGAACTCAATCTCCTTTTTGCTACGTACATCTTTAGGAAAGTACTTCTCAGGGAGTTGCACCCTAAACATAGCCCAAGTGATCTCGGCACCAACAACTTCTAGTCTCTAGCAAGCATTATCATACCAGTCCTCAGTTTCCTCAAACAACATCATGAAGAATCAACTATATATGAAATCATGTACGTAAGTGTACTCCACAACTGACTCATTATGCATGCAATACCATTCATGAACACTCAGGTTCATCTCACTCATGATCCCCACCATAGGACCAGAGCACACAAAATAGTTATCATCACCATATGTAATGCTTCGTCGATTCCCACCTGAAACCAGATACTCGCTCCCAATCCCCACCATAGGAACAAATCACACTAAAACTGGACCAAAGTCTGTACACCATGATGCATGACTCTCGATAACATGCATTTTCACCTAAAGGTTCACCAAAAGAATCAGCATGCATTTCTCACCATTTACGCACCACATCATTCATCATACGCAACCATTAATCAATGTTACGGAATCAATAAATACAACAACCATAAAATATCAACAACTCAACAAATGTAAATTCATAGTCATTTATTCATGTTAATTCACCAGAACAACAATACATCATTTAATAAACACAATGGTTCACTAACCAATCATACAAGTCATCATAAACATTGCTACAGTATGAGCATCTCAAATAATTCACCAAGCACCACCATGAGGTAGCTTTGCACGTTATCTTTTCAACTCTTCAAACAACATCTCATTTGGACTTACGGAATAGAAGTTACGGTCAAAATCGACAAGTGGATCAAACAACCGAAACAAGCACCAATCGATTGTCCCAAACCTACTGACTTCATTTTTTTTAATGAATTTTTGATGGAACAATCGATTACACCTTCATACCAATTAATTGCTCCTTTCTTTTTTTCAATTTTTTGTGGGAACCAATTGATTGTTTCCCTAGGACCAATCAATTGGTCTAATGCAACTTTACTCATAAACCTTTTTTTTTTTGCATACGATTACTATTATCTTCATCTCCTAATCTCCATTAATCAATCCAATTAGTTCATACAAATTTAAGAGACCCAAAAACATGAATTAATAGAGAAACCTATAATCATAATCATCAACATACACATAACTTATTTCATTATAATCCATGAAAATTTCATCATCCAATTTGACAGCAAATTTCATCAATTCATGAATAACACTCAAACTTTCACACCTTCATCAATGGTAAAACCTCCTACATGCATATTCATTGTAGTTCAAATATGGATTCACTCATAGCAACACATATAAACACAAGATCCATCAACAATTTCCAGAATTTCATCATAAGCAATTCATCAAAAGTAAAACCTAGGAATCCTCATCATGCAATACACCTAATTGATAGTCCTTTCTCCCCCTTACCTTGTATTTTCCAACAAGATGCAACTTCAAGCTCTAATAATTGAGTCTTCCTTTAGCGCTAGCCTTTTCCTCTTCTCACCATAAATTTTTGTTTTTACGCAAAACTCTCCAAACTCTCTTACTTCAAATATATCTCAGAGTTTTCTATACACTTCTTCTCAATTACCTCATTAACCCTCAATTTTCTTAATTTACATTATTGCCCCTACTCCGTAACTCCTTGCTCCTCTATATTTCTCCAAATTCTCTATATTGGCCCAATTCTATCATTTTACTACTTTATTTAATTAATTAAAATGAAATACTAATTATTCTAATAATTAATTAAAATTCTAATTAATTCTAAACAATTATGCTAAGCTCTTACTCTCTTTATACCTCAACCTCAAGGATACTTACCCCCACAACCATACAATAAATAATTAAAACAAAATTAATCAAATAAAATTCTAAATAATTCAATTATATTAATTGATCGAATTTGGGGTGTTACAGGTGGACTGGACGTAGCTTTATTAAAAGTGAATCAGGATAAAAATATTTGTGTACTTATCTTTATCATTATCCTTGTTGTTTGATATATTGGGTTGCAAAAGTATTTTAAATCCAGAAACCCAATTCGAACCCCCATTTCTTGTGTTTCTTACACCTTCAAAGTCCACCAGAAGAAAACCTTTAAGGAAACAATGAACAACCCAAAACCTAAACATAATTTTTTTATATCATCTTAAGTACCAAACAACCTAAAACCTTCAGGACTTCCATAGAGGATAAGAGAAAGTCTTAGTATGTGGGATCATATAATCTTAAGCCAAGTTTGCTTCGGTTATAGAAGTGGGAACCAGACATCTGCCCACACACATCCAATAACGGGCTTATGCTCAATCATAGGTGTGAATTTATGAGGTATCTTGGAGGCCCTGTATCTTGTTCAGGATTACTAGATAGATCGGAACTCCAATGATGATTGATGAAGCTACAAAGAAGTGTTATTTTGGTCATTGCGGCAGAGGGATGGTATATATAGATCTATCTTAGCGCCTTTTTGATGAAATAATGGTGGAAAGAGAAGGCTGTATGTTTTATGTGGAAATAATGTGTACGAAAAAATTCCAAAATCATGTGCCCATTGTATAACTATTCGCCACTCCATTAACAAATGTAATAAGTTGAAGCAAAAACATATCATGGATGAGGATGGAGTAGCAAAGAAGGTGGAAGTAAGCCACACATGAAAATAAAGTATGTTGAGAAAGGTAACAAATCTACTAATTATGATACGGGGGGACATGGAGGAAGAACCTAGGGGTGGATTAAAGAAAAGAAAAAACATGAAACGACTTTGAATGATGTTAATAATACAGTATAAGAAATACATGGATGGATAAAAAAAGAAAAGGAAGGGTCTCATATACTAGAAGATGAGAGACAAGAAGAGGTCGAATCAGTGCATGGATTAGATAATATTAGTGAGGATGATCAAGACTTCCTGAAAAACAATACTACATTAACACTTAGAGAAGACTTGATGTAGGTGCATACCCATATGGAGGAGATAATTTGGTCGTAATACACTTTAATAATAGCAACAATTATGATATCAGTGTTATAGCTAATACCCCTGTAATTGTATTGAATATCATTGACAAGATATGTAAAATATAGCATTACCTTTGGGGGTCCAGGATGATTTACGAGTTATTTGCAAGGCTTGGGCATATTTAGAGGAGTAGGGAGGAAAATTCACACCAGTAATTTATAATAGAAGAAAAAGAAGAATGAAATAATATCTATGAGCGCAATTCCTTATTCCACCCATTCCAAAAGTGCTCAACCTCATATATCATTCACTACTATAAAATATATTTTGGTAAGACTATCTTACTACGACATTTTTATCAACCATAGTAATATATCACTTTTAACGTGCCTGGTTTTTTTATTTTACTAAAAGACTTTTAATCACAGTTCTTAATAAGAGTCGTAGTCATAGATTAATGGTTACAAGCTTCGAATCACAACATTAATATTTTTCTATTTTTCAATAAAAAAAGCGTATGTCTCATAACATTCATTGTTATATAAAAATTGAAAAATATTTAACTACGATTAATAAAAATAATCGTAGTTAAATGTTTCATATTTAATTATGATTCGTATTTGGAAGCGTTCTAAAATCATTTCCTACAAAATTAAAATATAACATGTTATTTATTTCATTCATAACACACTTGGGTGTTCTAGAAAACAAGACGACAATGATAGCAAAATCTTCACCATCTTCATTCATTTCTTGAAATGTCCTATCTTCATCATCTTCATTCATTTTTTGGAACAAAAATTATTTCTTGTTTTCTTCCTCCTTTTTGAAGTACAATATGTTACCTTTATGTGTTCTTTTTTTCGTTGTTCGTTGTTATTTCATTTATATCTCTTACGTGCCATGGTGTGGTTTTTCTTTACTTTCGTTTTGTTACAATTGTGTTTTGGTTTTATTCAGATTTTGTGATGTTTTTGTTATTATAAGGCTATGTGTTGTTTTCATGTGTCTTGAGTTGTGATGTTTTTGTTGTTATAATTCTATGGTATGTGTAGCATATGATCATAGTATGTTTAGTATGCATATAACCATAGTATGTTGTATGTGTAGTATTAGTCTTCCATTAACATCAGTCTTTTGATACATTAGTCTTTTGATATAAATTTTAAATATTTTTATGGACCGTAGTTGGATGAAAGTTAATAGATTAGGTCTAATGTATGAGAAATGAGTTCTTGAATTCCTTGAATACGCCGAACAAAAATTTCTCTAAAATAATAGTGTCTTTTATTGTCCTTGTGTTAATTGCGGGAATATCAAAAAATTGTTAAAAGAAGATATATTACATCACATATGTTGTGATAGTATATGTCAAAATTATAGAACATGGACGTGGCATGGAGAAGTTGATAAACATCAAAATACAATGTCACACATGGATAAAGTTTATGAAGATATGGTTGATCGACTAGAAGATACGATTCATAATATTGGAGAATCATATTATATGAAAGCCAATATTTATGATACCTTATATAGTGATAAGGATGTGCCTTTATATAAGGGGTGCACAAATTTTACACGATTGTCAGTGTTGTTAAAATTGTTTAATCTGAAGGAAAAAAGTGGGCGGTAGGATAAAAGTTTCACAGAATTGCATGATTTGTTGAAACAAATGCTACAAGAAGATAACAATTTGTCGGATCGTTGTTATAAGGCCAAGAAGATATTGTTTCCAATGGGTTTAGAGTATATTAAAATACATGCATGCCCTATTGATTTCATATTATACAGGAAAGAGCATGTAAATTTGGATCGATGTCTGGAATATGGTGAGTCGCGCTATAAGTTGAAGGACAACAATGGTGATGATAATGACAATGTTAGCAAAAAGCGTCCTCCAACTAAAGTGTTATGGTACTTGCCAATAATTTCAAGGCTCAAGATACTTTTTTCTAATGCGATTGATGCAAATAATGTTAGATTGCATGTAGATGAAAGAAAATATGATGGAAACATTCGCCGTGTAGCTGATTCTTTGTAATGGAAGAAAATTGATTTGTTATTTTCGGGTTTTGGCCTTGAGAAAAGAAACATTAGGCTTGGTCTTCCCACGAATAAAATGAAACCCTTTGGTAATCTAAGTACTAACCATTCTTCGTGGTCGATTCTTCTCACGATTTACAACCTATCTCCTTGGTTGAGCATGAAGCGTGAGTATATGTTGTTAAGTATGATGGTTTCTGGACCATAACAACCTGGAAACAACATAGATGTTTCTCTAAGTTCATTAATTGAAGATTTAAGAATTTTTTGGGAGGAAGGAGTTGAAATTAATTATGCATATTCTGGTGAAAAGTTTAAGACGCGTGCAATTTTATTTTGCACAATCAACTATTTTCCTAAATATGGTAATTTGGCTAGATACAATGTCAAAGGATATAAAGCGTGTCCTATATGTGAATGTAATATTTGTTTTCACCAACTTGAGTTTGAAAAAAAAACATTTACCTTGGGCATTGAAAATTTCGAAAACCCGATTATCCTTATCGTAGATTGCATAAGGCTTTTAACGGAGAGAAGTAATTTTAAATCGCTCATAAACCTTTAACTAGTGATGAATTTTATCAACAATAAGACCACCTTAATTTTGTATTTGGAAAGAATAAAAAAGTTCCCGTTGAAATAAATATTTGGAAAAAGAGATTGGTGTTCTTTGATCTTCTATATTGATATAACCTCGATGTAAGACATTGTCTTAATGTAATGCTTGTGGAGAAAAATATGTGATAGTTTGATAGGAACACTTATAAACATTTTAGGAAATACTAAATATATTAATAATCCCCATTTATATATGGTGGAGATGGGTATACGACAACAATTGACTCCAGAAGATAGAGGAAAAAGAACTTATTTGCCTCCGGCATGTCATACTTTATATAAAAAGGAAAATAAAGGTTTTTGTGATTGTTTGCATGATATCAAAGTTATTCAAGGTTACTCATCAAACATAAAGAAACTTGTATCAATGAAAGATCTCAAGTTAATTTTCTTAAAATCTCATGATTTTCATGTCTTGGTGCAATAACTTCTATTAGTGGTTATTTATGGCATCCTTACAAAAAGTAAGGCTGCAATAATCTTGTGTCAATTGGAGATGTATTTTCCTCCATCATATTTTGACATTATGGTTCACTTACTTGTTCATCTAGTTAGAGAAATTATATTTTGTTGTCCAGTTTATTTAAGGTGGATGTATCCAACAGAGCGATACATGAAAATCTTTAAAGGGTATACGAAGAATCATCGCCGACTGGAAGCTTCGACCGTTGAAAGGTACATCACAAAAGAAGTTGTTGAGTTTTGTTCAAATTATTTGTTTCAAACAGAGTCTATAGAAATTCCAAAGTCTCATCATACTGACAGATTTGGAGGTAGAGGCATTCAAGGTTTAAATGTTAAGTTAATGACTCAGGATGTAGTTCTTGAATCACATTTCTATATCTTGAATAATCTTAGTGAAGATGAACCTTACATAGATACTCACAAAATAGTTATAAAGAAAAAATATTCCCGAATGAATGACAAGTGGTTTTTGACATAGCATAACAATAAATTCATAAATTGGTTTAATAAGAGGAATTCTAATGATGATAGTGCATCCGAAACAATTAAATGGTTGTCGTACATGCCAAAATTTAATGTGGTAACTTGGACTGTATACGACATTTCTAATTTTTTCTTTTATACAAAAGATAAATATGATCGTTGTACAATGCAAAATAGTAAGGTTATGGTTCAGGCCGAATCCATGTATTTCTCTAGTTCGAAAGATAAGAATCATATATTGGTACCTAGTGCGTTCTATGGTATCATTGAGAAGATTTTTTAGATTAATTATGTTATTTTCAAAATTCTTTTATTTAAATGCAAGTGGGTTTCCAATAATAGTGGTGTACAAACTGATGAATTAGGATTCACACAGGTTGACCTTGGCAAGACAACTTATATGGCCGAACCATTTACCATGGCTACTCAAGCAAAAAAAAAAACTTATGTGACAGACCCTACGGACTGATAGAGGAGATGGTCAATTATTCTCTAAGGAAAATACATTCTTCATAGTGATGAAAATTTTGATATTCCTTTCACTCCTTCTTACGTAACATAAGTGCCTACTTCAAATGAAGAAGTTGATAGAGATGATGTGCATGTTATTCGTAACGATCATCAAGAACCGATATGAGAAAATTAACAAATAAGTATTTTTTTATTCTTTATTCATAATTTATTGTAAGTTATAATTTTTAAGTTTATTTACTAACAAGTATATTAATATTTGAAAGTATAGAAGTTTAAAGTCAATAGACCAAGAGACAAGACAACAAGACACCAAGGCACCAAAATACTAATATTTGATGTAATGATATGAAAATTATAGGTTTTTTTGTGGCATTTTGGTTTTGATGTAATATATAATTTTTGGTTTTTAATGGAATTTTGTCTTTGATGTAATACCACTTTTGGTCTAATACGATTCGCAAATGGGTGTGTTCATGTTTCTAATTTGATAGCATTCAAAAAAATTAAAGTTAAAAAATTGAGAATTATGTAAAATAAAATAAAAAAATAAAAACAAATAATTTCACAATGGCTATTTAATACAATTGTTGTTATAGGATAATCGCTATCAAGAATAATAAACACCAAATATGGCGTTGCTGGGCAGGAAACCCAGGACCTATAAATAATTCCACAATGGTTGATTATTACAATCATTGTTATAAGTAGCGCGTTTTTCAGTTTACTACAACGGGTATAGACCGTGGTTGTAAACTACACACTTACAACCACACTCTATCTCACAACGGTTGGTCAGCTGTGATAGTAACCTTTTACCAACCGTTGTGGAATGTGTTTTCTGTAGTAGCGATTAAGAAGTTCCTTTATTGGAACTTGAGGCATATAAGCAACCGCAAACTAAAAGCTTCCTTGAAGAATTATTTTTATTTTCATTATCCATTTTTCATTTTTTAGCACAAACTATTGCAATTGAGAAGATTCCTTTGTGGTTATGGATCAATGGTAGAACCACTAATGAGTACATGTCTTTTAGATTGGATTGTGCCATTTGCAATTAGGCATGGTTAATGTATTGACAACCAGTCCATTATTGCGCCTACATTAAGTACTGCCCAGACTATTAAGAAAAACTCAAGTCCCACAATGGTTAAAGATGGAGTCCATAAAAGATTTATATAGAGTGACGCCTTTCACCTTACAAGTCGATTTCGTAGGGACGAGTTAGACCTAACTACATTTTTTAACATGGTATAAAGAGTCTTATTTAAGATCTGGTGGGTCACCTGTTATCAGGCCAACCACCATTTATTTTCACGTTTCAAATGCCGAGTCCTAGACGTGAGGTAGAGTGTTAAAAGTCTCACATCAGATAATATATGTCTTTTACATATTTTTATAAGTGGAGACAATCCTCACCCTACAAGTCGATTTTGTAGAATTGAGTTAGATTTAATCACATTTCTTATCATGGTATCGTGAACTTATCAATTCAAGGCATTCACCATTTTTATATGTGAACCAAGCCTAAAAAGCGATGTCCACAATGAAATGTATTGGAAAAACCAAGTCCTGCATATCGATAATTCGGGTCACCCATCATTTATGCTCCAAGTCCAATGATGTTGAGCATGAAAAGGTGTATTGAGAAAATTTTATGTCACAAATTGGTTAAAGATAGAGTTTACAAAAGGTTTATATAAAATGATAGCTCTCATCTTATAAATCGGTTTTTTTAAGAATAAATTAAGTCAAACTCTAACTTTAGTAAAGACCATAATCTTATGTTGGTTTATCGGAAAGTGTCTAAATATTTTGATTCTATGCCTTTCCAATTATTCAAGGGTGGAAATCACATGGTGATTGTGCTAGAGTTGTTAAAGATGTTTGTCAAAACCGATGATCAGAAATTCAATGGCACTTCTAAAGATGAAGTCTAAGAGTTTGAAAGTAGCTCTTAAAACCTACAATAAGACAGTGTTTGGCAACATAGAATCAAATTTTAAATTCACAATATGATGAATAATAAAATATTATAATAATAAAATATTTTACATTGTATTTCATTAAACACCGTATTTCATCATTATAATTGTATTGACCTAAATGAAAATATTAGAAAATGGATTCAAAATATGTTGGGTAGATTTACTCCCATACAAATCCCCGCCAATTATTTGAGAAAAAAAAATGATAAAGAAACTACTAAAATTCAAAGAAATAACAACTAACATAATAAAAATATTTAAGTGCATTTTGATCTTTATTTTGATAATTTTTAATTTTGGATCCCTCTATTTTAAATTCAGTGTTTTGATATTTGAATTTTACATCATTTAAAATATTCTCCCTTCAATTTTGCAGACATGACAGTGATGATTAAAAAATAATAATTTTTAATATAGTTAAGATAATTAATTTATTAATATTTTTTATATTAATAAATTAGTTAATTATTAATTTTTTTAATTAATTTTTTTAATTAATTTTTTTAATTAATTAAATAAAAAATTTAATAGAAACACTATGGGCCCAACCTTTTTGGCCTATATTCATGAAGAATCTTTTCAATTCAATAACTAATGGATGGATAAGTTTTATGTGGAACTACTGAAAATAAACTTTCAACCATTGATTTTGTATAGTGCTACTCTAAGCTTACTCTTTGACTAGACAGTGGTAGAAGAGTATCTTCAACTCGTTGGATGTAAGTTCTCTTCTACTATTTACTTATGGATATGGCTGCACTTTTATACATGAAAATGTTGTAGTATGAACTAAGAGATAGCGTGAACTGGTAAAGTTGTTTGCATAGTAGTGTTGTTGATTATTTTTCTTGTCATTGAGTGGAAGTTGACATGGTAAAGGGTGGAACTTGATGCATTGATCACATGAGAATGACACCTAATAACACAGTTGCTAGTGATGTTTCATAGAGACAAATGAATATGAAAATTAGCAGAGTCAATCAACTCGTGGAAATTATAGAACTGATTTGAAAGGAGATGTGGAATTAGAGGAAGAATAAATATTTGAGTGGGAATAATTTAAATATTTTAGTTGGAATATTCAATGACACATACAACTTCTCAATCAATGGCGTGAATTTGAGAATTTGAGAGTGAACAAAAGTGGCATTTCAAGAAAAAATGTTGCAGGAAATGAAGGTGATGATAAAAAGTTTGAAACAAGTTCCACATCAATTTTTAAACTTTAAGTATGTCAAGTATTAATTTGCTTGTGAGACTCATGCTAAAATGAAATGGGCCTGAGACTCAATAAATCCTTTTCGAAATTTTGATTGATTAATTTCTAAAAAAACTTAATTAAAATATTAAATTATATATATATATATATATATATATATATATATATATATATATATATATATATATATATATATATATATATATATATATATATATATATATATAATAAAAATAATAAATTATTTGAGTGCCATGTCAATAAAAAATATTTGTTTTTAATCTTAATCTTTAGTATAACATCTGTAAAATTTGAGGGAGGTCAATTAAATCCTAAAAAAAACTTTTAAAATGAGAGAACTAAAAATTAAAAATCATCAAATTAAAGAAATCAAAAATGAATTTAAGAAGAAAAAAAACGAAAGAACAATGTGAGGAAATAGAAAACAGATGAAAATTCAAATTCAATATTATGTTTGTATCATTTAGCTAATCATCTTTATGTATTTTCTAAATGCATGCACTTTTTTTTTTATGGCATTTTTTATTGTAATGGATTTGAATACTTATTGTGATAATTTTAAGATATTTTTTTGTTTATAAAAAGATTTCAAGTTGTTTTTGATATTTTTTTAAAATAATTATTTTTTTAATTAAAATACTAAAATAATTTATTTTTCAAATTAATTATCGAAATAACCACCTTTGATTATTTATGCGTCAGTTAAATTGGCGCATCTAATATTGGTAATCAAAGGAGGCGCCCAACCTATTGGCGCATGCATGCAGCCATGCATGTGAAGGCGCCACAAGCAATGATGCATGCATGTGAAGGCGCCACGTGCGTTGGCGCATGCATGTAGGCATGTGAGTGTGCGCCACATGCATTGGCGCATGCATGCAGCCATGTGCGTGTGTGTGTGCCTAAGGCAATCACGCATGCATGTGTGTGTTGATCTATAAATACATAGCGTTCTCCCATAATTTTTCACACAACTTCTTACCCTCCTTCCATTTTCCTTCAATCTCCTTCAATTTTCTTTTCTTTAAAATGCTTGAATATTCATATATTCACAAGAGAAATATC